>NW_027463734.1:0-72027 GCF_050947455.1 Rhinoderma darwinii | reverse complement strand
AGCTTGCTCTGTCCACTCCACGCATTGACCTGGTATTGCAGTATTTCCAGGACCGGTGCACCCTTTCCTTATGTGTTGACTAAAAGCAGATTCCAAAAGTGTTTTTTGTCTTTGCTATTGTTTCTGTCTTTCTGAAGGGATCTCCCCTTTTAATCCCATTATTTCAACACCTGTTGGACAATGCATGAGTGATAATGAGCTCATTGATTAAATGCAATTAATGAATAGATTGCCACCTCTTGTTGTGTGTCGTCTGTGTTTCTGTGTTTCCGGCATTTCACATTGGAACACCTCATTCACCTTCCTTGTCTTCTCTCCGCCCTCCCTTTTAGGTAAGTTAAAGAGCTGCACCTGAGCCAGCCACTGATTGATTGATTGATTGATTGATTGATTGATTGATGCAGCACAACAGTCAAATAGTGGAGTGGAGTAGGGCAACAGCAAACAGCCAATAAAGCAGCCCGCCCGCTCGCCTGCCCGCCACAATGGACCTACCTGTGTACACTAGATGGATGTGATGGAATGTACTGTCGTCCCTACATTTCAAGAAGAAGTAAGAATTACAGTTGCAACAAAGCCTTGCTTGCCTACAAAGAGAGCAGCAATTTGGATTTGTTACTATGTTACCTAGAAGAATAACAAACTGTGCAAGGATGGAGGTTGTAGGAGCAAGGAGAAGTTGTCTGTAAAGTTGGTGGATGCCTATTTTCCATTTTGCAGTCCCTCGTCTCCCTCTTGTGGCCTCCTGGAGGCAACTAGCTGTGCAAAAAAAAGACAGCCTGGCGGCCGGCTGTTGCAGTGTTGCCCTCTCAGGCAACACTGAGTGACTGACTGAGCCTCACCGTCTTATATAAAGTTCAGACGGAACTTTGCACGTGTCATAGTGGAGCCCTCAGGATTCCAGAGCCAGCTTTCTGACATCATAATGGGGCCTCAGAGATAAAAGCCTGGGCCCAGGCAGTGTTGGTCAGTGCTGCTCAGCAGGCAGCACTGGACTGGACTGGATTACAGCTGATACAAGGTGTGAAGGAACAAGGGGTGGCTGTGGGCATGCACTTGCTGCCGCTGCCAGTGTTTATCTGCATGGCAGCAGGGCATTTGGGCGTTGCCAGGAAGGCGTTTTTATGTAGATTCCTCCTCTTTCAGCACTGCATTGTGGTGCAAGCAAAAGAAGCAAATCCTGTCTGGCTTCCTCTCCGGCCTTTATTCACCTCCCGTGTAGCTGTGAGTGTGTGAGCCTGCAGGGCCCCATGGAATTGCCTAGAAGTAGGCTGAATCGCTGCAAGGGCTGAACAGCAGTATCGGGCAGGCTCGGGCAACGCGCGGCCCGTTCGGGTTATCGCTTCTCGGCCTTTTGGCTAAGATCAAGTGTAGTATCTGTTCTTATCAGTTTAATATCTGATACGTCCCCTATCTGGGGACCATATATTAAATGGATTTTTAGAACAGGGAGATGGAAATAGAGCTTGCTCTGTCCACTCCACGCATTGACCTGGTATTGCAGTATTTCCAGGACCGGTGCACCCTTTCCTTATGTGTTGACTAAAAGCAGATTCCAAAAGTGTTTTTTGTCTTTGCTATTGTTTCTGTCTTTCTGAAGGGATCTCCCCTTTTAATCCCATTATTTCAACACCTGTTGGACAATGCATGAGTGATAATGAGCTCATTGATTAAATGCAATTAATGAATAGATTGCCACCTCTTGTTGTGTGTCGTCTGTGTTTCTGTGTTTCCGGCATTTCACATTGGAACACCTCATTCACCTTCCTTGTCTTCTCTCCGCCCTCCCTTTTAGGTAAGTTAAAGAGCTGCACCTGAGCCAGCCACTGATTGATTGATTGATTGATTGATTGATTGATTGATTGATTGATTGATGCAGCACAACAGTCAAATAGTGGAGTGGAGTAGGGGAACAGCAAACAGCCAATAAAGCAGCCCGCCCGCTCGCCTGCCCGCCACAATGGACCTACCTGTGTACACTAGATGGATGTGATGGAATGTACTGTCGTCCCTACATTTCAAGAAGAAGTAAGAATTGCAGTTGCAACAAAGCCTTGCTTGCCTACAAAGAGAGCAGCAATTTGGATTTGTTACTATGTTACCTAGAAGAATAACAAACTGTGCAAGGATGGAGGTTGTAGGAGCAAGGAGAAGTTGTCTGTAAAGTTGGTGGATGCCTATTTTCCATTTTGCAGTCCCTTGTCTCCCTCTTGTGGCCTCCTGGAGGCAACTAGCTGTGCAAAAAAAAGACAGCCTGGCGGCCGGCTGTTGCAGTGTTGCCCTCTCAGGCAACACTGAGTGACTGACTGAGCCTCACCGTCTTATATAAAGTTCAGACGGAACTTTGCACGTGTCATAGTGGAGCCCTCAGGATTCCAGAGCCAGCTTTCTGACATCATAATGGGGCCTCAGAGATAAAAGCCTGGGCCCAGGCAGTGTTGGTCAGTGCTGCTCAGCAGGCAGCACTGGACTGGACTGGATTACAGCTGATACAAGGTGTGAAGGAACAAGGGGTGGCTGTGGGCATGCACTTGCTGCCGCTGCCAGTGTTTATCTGCATGGCAGCAGGGCATTTGGGCGTTGCCAGGAAGGCGTTTTTATGTAGATTCCTCCTCTTTCAGCACTGCATTGTGGTGCAAGCAAAAGAAGCAAATCCTGTCTGGCTTCCTCTCCGGCCTTTATTCACCTCCCGTGTAGCTGTGAGTGTGTGAGCCTGCAGGGCCCCATGGAATTGCCTAGAAGTAGGCTGAATCGCTGCAAGGGCTGAACAGCAGTATCGGGCAGGCTCGGGCAACGCGCGGCCCGTTCGGGTTATCGCTTCTCGGCCTTTTGGCTAAGATCAAGTGTAGTATCTGTTCTTATCAGTTTAATATCTGATACGTCCCCTATCTGGGGACCATATATTAAATGGATTTTTAGAACAGGGAGATGGAAATAGAGCTTGCTCTGTCCACTCCACGCATTGACCTGGTATTGCAGTATTTCCAGGACCGGTGCACCCTTTCCTTATGTGTTGACTAAAAGCAGATTCCAAAAGTGTTTTTTGTCTTTGCTATTGTTTCTGTCTTTCTGAAGGGATCTCCCCTTTTAATCCCATTATTTCAACACCTGTTGGACAATGCATGAGTGATAATGAGCTCATTGATTAAATGCAATTAATGAATAGATTGCCACCTCTTGTTGTGTGTCGTCTGTGTTTCTGTGTTTCCGGCATTTCACATTGGAACACCTCATTCACCTTCCTTGTCTTCTCTCCGCCCTCCCTTTTAGGTAAGTTAAAGAGCTGCACCTGAGCCAGCCACTGATTGATTGATTGATTGATTGATTGATTGATTGATTGATTGATTGATTGATTGATTGATTGATTGATGCAGCACAACAGTCAAATAGTGGAGTGGAGTAGGGGAACAGCAAACAGCCAATAAAGCAGCCCGCCCGCTCGCCTGCCCGCCACAATGGACCTACCTGTGTACACTAGATGGATGTGATGGAATGTACTGTCGTCCCTACATTTCAAGAAGAAGTAAGAATTGCAGTTGCAACAAAGCCTTGCTTGCCTACAAAGAGAGCAGCAATTTGGATTTGTTACTATGTTACCTAGAAGAATAACAAACTGTGCAAGGATGGAGGTTGTAGGAGCAAGGAGAAGTTGTCTGTAAAGTTGGTGGATGCCTATTTTCCATTTTGCAGTCCCTTGTCTCCCTCTTGTGGCCTCCTGGAGGCAACTAGCTGTGCAAAAAAAAGACAGCCTGGCGGCCGGCTGTTGCAGTGTTGCCCTCTCAGGCAACACTGAGTGACTGACTGAGCCTCACCGTCTTATATAAAGTTCAGACGGAACTTTGCACGTGTCATAGTGGAGCCCTCAGGATTCCAGAGCCAGCTTTCTGACATCATAATGGGGCCTCAGAGATAAAAGCCTGGGCCCAGGCAGTGTTGGTCAGTGCTGCTCAGCAGGCAGCACTGGACTGGACTGGATTACAGCTGATACAAGGTGTGAAGGAACAAGGGGTGGCTGTGGGCATGCACTTGCTGCCGCTGCCAGTGTTTATCTGCATGGCAGCAGGGCATTTGGGCGTTGCCAGGAAGGCGTTTTTATGTAGATTCCTCCTCTTTCAGCACTGCATTGTGGTGCAAGCAAAAGAAGCAAATCCTGTCTGGCTTCCTCTCCGGCCTTTATTCACCTCCCGTGTAGCTGTGAGTGTGTGAGCCTGCAGGGCCCCATGGAATTGCCTAGAAGTAGGCTGAATCGCTGCAAGGGCTGAACAGCAGTATCGGGCAGGCTCGGGCAACGCGCGGCCCGTTCGGGTTATCGCTTCTCGGCCTTTTGGCTAAGATCAAGTGTAGTATCTGTTCTTATCAGTTTAATATCTGATACGTCCCCTATCTGGGGACCATATATTAAATGGATTTTTAGAACAGGGAGATGGAAATAGAGCTTGCTCTGTCCACTCCACGCATTGACCTGGTATTGCAGTATTTCCAGGACCGGTGCACCCTTTCCTTATGTGTTGACTAAAAGCAGATTCCAAAAGTGTTTTTTGTCTTTGCTATTGTTTCTGTCTTTCTGAAGGGATCTCCCCTTTTAATCCCATTATTTCAACACCTGTTGGACAATGCATGAGTGATAATGAGCTCATTGATTAAATGCAATTAATGAATAGATTGCCACCTCTTGTTGTGTGTCGTCTGTGTTTCTGTGTTTCCGGCATTTCACATTGGAACACCTCATTCACCTTCCTTGTCTTCTCTCCGCCCTCCCTTTTAGGTAAGTTAAAGAGCTGCACCTGAGCCAGCCACTGATTGATTGATTGATTGATTGATTGATTGATTGATTGATTGATTGATGCAGCACAACAGTCAAATAGTGGAGTGGAGTAGGGGAACAGCAAACAGCCAATAAAGCAGCCCGCCCGCTCGCCTGCCCGCCACAATGGACCTACCTGTGTACACTAGATGGATGTGATGGAATGTACTGTCGTCCCTACATTTCAAGAAGAAGTAAGAATTGCAGTTGCAACAAAGCCTTGCTTGCCTACAAAGAGAGCAGCAATTTGGATTTGTTACTATGTTACCTAGAAGAATAACAAACTGTGCAAGGATGGAGGTTGTAGGAGCAAGGAGAAGTTGTCTGTAAAGTTGGTGGATGCCTATTTTCCATTTTGCAGTCCCTTGTCTCCCTCTTGTGGCCTCCTGGAGGCAACTAGCTGTGCAAAAAAAAGACAGCCTGGCGGCCGGCTGTTGCAGTGTTGCCCTCTCAGGCAACACTGAGTGACTGACTGAGCCTCACCGTCTTATATAAAGTTCAGACGGAACTTTGCACGTGTCATAGTGGAGCCCTCAGGATTCCAGAGCCAGCTTTCTGACATCATAATGGGGCCTCAGAGATAAAAGCCTGGGCCCAGGCAGTGTTGGTCAGTGCTGCTCAGCAGGCAGCACTGGACTGGACTGGATTACAGCTGATACAAGGTGTGAAGGAACAAGGGGTGGCTGTGGGCATGCACTTGCTGCCGCTGCCAGTGTTTATCTGCATGGCAGCAGGGCATTTGGGCGTTGCCAGGAAGGCGTTTTTATGTAGATTCCTCCTCTTTCAGCACTGCATTGTGGTGCAAGCAAAAGAAGCAAATCCTGTCTGGCTTCCTCTCCGGCCTTTATTCACCTCCCGTGTAGCTGTGAGTGTGTGAGCCTGCAGGGCCCCATGGAATTGCCTAGAAGTAGGCTGAATCGCTGCAAGGGCTGAAGAGCAGTATCGGGCAGGCTCGGGCAACGCGCGGCCCGTTCGGGTTATCGCTTCTCGGCCTTTTGGCTAAGATCAAGTGTAGTATCTGTTCTTATCAGTTTAATATCTGATACGTCCCCTATCTGGGGACCATATATTAAATGGATTTTTAGAACAGGGAGATGGAAATAGAGCTTGCTCTGTCCACTCCACGCATTGACCTGGTATTGCAGTATTTCCAGGACCGGTGCACCCTTTCCTTATGTGTTGACTAAAAGCAGATTCCAAAAGTGTTTTTTGTCTTTGCTATTGTTTCTGTCTTTCTGAAGGGATCTCCCCTTTTAATCCCATTATTTCAACACCTGTTGGACAATGCATGAGTGATAATGAGCTCATTGATTAAATGCAATTAATGAATAGATTGCCACCTCTTGTTGTGTGTCGTCTGTGTTTCTGTGTTTCCGGCATTTCACATTGGAACACCTCATTCACCTTCCTTGTCTTCTCTCCGCCCTCCCTTTTAGGTAAGTTAAAGAGCTGCACCTGAGCCAGCCACTGATTGATTGATTGATTGATTGATTGATTGATTGATTGATTGATTGATTGATTGATTGATTGATGCAGCACAACAGTCAAATAGTGGAGTGGAGTAGGGGAACAGCAAACAGCCAATAAAGCAGCCCGCCCGCTCGCCTGCCCGCCACAATGGACCTACCTGTGTACACTAGATGGATGTGATGGAATGTACTGTCGTCCCTACATTTCAAGAAGAAGTAAGAATTGCAGTTGCAACAAAGCCTTGCTTGCCTACAAAGAGAGCAGCAATTTGGATTTGTTACTATGTTACCTAGAAGAATAACAAACTGTGCAAGGATGGAGGTTGTAGGAGCAAGGAGAAGTTGTCTGTAAAGTTGGTGGATGCCTATTTTCCATTTTGCAGTCCCTTGTCTCCCTCTTGTGGCCTCCTGGAGGCAACTAGCTGTGCAAAAAAAAGACAGCCTGGCGGCCGGCTGTTGCAGTGTTGCCCTCTCAGGCAACACTGAGTGACTGACTGAGCCTCACCGTCTTATATAAAGTTCAGACGGAACTTTGCACGTGTCATAGTGGAGCCCTCAGGATTCCAGAGCCAGCTTTCTGACATCATAATGGGGCCTCAGAGATAAAAGCCTGGGCCCAGGCAGTGTTGGTCAGTGCTGCTCAGCAGGCAGCACTGGACTGGACTGGATTACAGCTGATACAAGGTGTGAAGGAACAAGGGGTGGCTGTGGGCATGCACTTGCTGCCGCTGCCAGTGTTTATCTGCATGGCAGCAGGGCATTTGGGCGTTGCCAGGAAGGCGTTTTTATGTAGATTCCTCCTCTTTCAGCACTGCATTGTGGTGCAAGCAAAAGAAGCAAATCCTGTCTGGCTTCCTCTCCGGCCTTTATTCACCTCCCGTGTAGCTGTGAGTGTGTGAGCCTGCAGGGCCCCATGGAATTGCCTAGAAGTAGGCTGAATCGCTGCAAGGGCTGAACAGCAGTATCGGGCAGGCTCGGGCAACGCGCGGCCCGTTCGGGTTATCGCTTCTCGGCCTTTTGGCTAAGATCAAGTGTAGTATCTGTTCTTATCAGTTTAATATCTGATACGTCCCCTATCTGGGGACCATATATTAAATGGATTTTTAGAACAGGGAGATGGAAATAGAGCTTGCTCTGTCCACTCCACGCATTGACCTGGTATTGCAGTATTTCCAGGACCGGTGCACCCTTTCCTTATGTGTTGACTAAAAGCAGATTCCAAAAGTGTTTTTTGTCTTTGCTATTGTTTCTGTCTTTCTGAAGGGATCTCCCCTTTTAATCCCATTATTTCAACACCTGTTGGACAATGCATGAGTGATAATGAGCTCATTGATTAAATGCAATTAATGAATAGATTGCCACCTCTTGTTGTGTGTCGTCTGTGTTTCTGTGTTTCCGGCATTTCACATTGGAACACCTCATTCACCTTCCTTGTCTTCTCTCCGCCCTCCCTTTTAGGTAAGTTAAAGAGCTGCACCTGAGCCAGCCACTGATTGATTGATTGATTGATTGATTGATTGATTGATTGATGCAGCACAACAGTCAAATAGTGGAGTGGAGTAGGGGAACAGCAAACAGCCAATAAAGCAGCCCGCCCGCTCGCCTGCCCGCCACAATGGACCTACCTGTGTACACTAGATGGATGTGATGGAATGTACTGTCGTCCCTACATTTCAAGAAGAAGTAAGAATTGCAGTTGCAACAAAGCCTTGCTTGCCTACAAAGAGAGCAGCAATTTGGATTTGTTACTATGTTACCTAGAAGAATAACAAACTGTGCAAGGATGGAGGTTGTAGGAGCAAGGAGAAGTTGTCTGTAAAGTTGGTGGATGCCTATTTTCCATTTTGCAGTCCCTTGTCTCCCTCTTGTGGCCTCCTGGAGGCAACTAGCTGTGCAAAAAAAAGACAGCCTGGCGGCCGGCTGTTGCAGTGTTGCCCTCTCAGGCAACACTGAGTGACTGACTGAGCCTCACCGTCTTATATAAAGTTCAGACGGAACTTTGCACGTGTCATAGTGGAGCCCTCAGGATTCCAGAGCCAGCTTTCTGACATCATAATGGGGCCTCAGAGATAAAAGCCTGGGCCCAGGCAGTGTTGGTCAGTGCTGCTCAGCAGGCAGCACTGGACTGGACTGGATTACAGCTGATACAAGGTGTGAAGGAACAAGGGGTGGCTGTGGGCATGCACTTGCTGCCGCTGCCAGTGTTTATCTGCATGGCAGCAGGGCATTTGGGCGTTGCCAGGAAGGCGTTTTTATGTAGATTCCTCCTCTTTCAGCACTGCATTGTGGTGCAAGCAAAAGAAGCAAATCCTGTCTGGCTTCCTCTCCGGCCTTTATTCACCTCCCGTGTAGCTGTGAGTGTGTGAGCCTGCAGGGCCCCATGGAATTGCCTAGAAGTAGGCTGAATCGCTGCAAGGGCTGAACAGCAGTATCGGGCAGGCTCGGGCAACGCGCGGCCCGTTCGGGTTATCGCTTCTCGGCCTTTTGGCTAAGATCAAGTGTAGTATCTGTTCTTATCAGTTTAATATCTGATACGTCCCCTATCTGGGGACCATATATTAAATGGATTTTTAGAACAGGGAGATGGAAATAGAGCTTGCTCTGTCCACTCCACGCATTGACCTGGTATTGCAGTATTTCCAGGACCGGTGCACCCTTTCCTTATGTGTTGACTAAAAGCAGATTCCAAAAGTGTTTTTTGTCTTTGCTATTGTTTCTGTCTTTCTGAAGGGATCTCCCCTTTTAATCCCATTATTTCAACACCTGTTGGACAATGCATGAGTGATAATGAGCTCATTGATTAAATGCAATTAATGAATAGATTGCCACCTCTTGTTGTGTGTCGTCTGTGTTTCTGTGTTTCCGGCATTTCACATTGGAACACCTCATTCACCTTCCTTGTCTTCTCTCCGCCCTCCCTTTTAGGTAAGTTAAAGAGCTGCACCTGAGCCAGCCACTGATTGATTGATTGATTGATTGATTGATTGATTGATTGATTGATTGATTGATTGATTGATTGATGCAGCACAACAGTCAAATAGTGGAGTGGAGTAGGGGAACAGCAAACAGCCAATAAAGCAGCCCGCCCGCTCGCCTGCCCGCCACAATGGACCTACCTGTGTACACTAGATGGATGTGATGGAATGTACTGTCGTCCCTACATTTCAAGAAGAAGTAAGAATTGCAGTTGCAACAAAGCCTTGCTTGCCTACAAAGAGAGCAGCAATTTGGATTTGTTACTATGTTACCTAGAAGAATAACAAACTGTGCAAGGATGGAGGTTGTAGGAGCAAGGAGAAGTTGTCTGTAAAGTTGGTGGATGCCTATTTTCCATTTTGCAGTCCCTTGTCTCCCTCTTGTGGCCTCCTGGAGGCAACTAGCTGTGCAAAAAAAAGACAGCCTGGCGGCCGGCTGTTGCAGTGTTGCCCTCTCAGGCAACACTGAGTGACTGACTGAGCCTCACCGTCTTATATAAAGTTCAGACGGAACTTTGCACGTGTCATAGTGGAGCCCTCAGGATTCCAGAGCCAGCTTTCTGACATCATAATGGGGCCTCAGAGATAAAAGCCTGGGCCCAGGCAGTGTTGGTCAGTGCTGCTCAGCAGGCAGCACTGGACTGGACTGGATTACAGCTGATACAAGGTGTGAAGGAACAAGGGGTGGCTGTGGGCATGCACTTGCTGCCGCTGCCAGTGTTTATCTGCATGGCAGCAGGGCATTTGGGCGTTGCCAGGAAGGCGTTTTTATGTAGATTCCTCCTCTTTCAGCACTGCATTGTGGTGCAAGCAAAAGAAGCAAATCCTGTCTGGCTTCCTCTCCGGCCTTTATTCACCTCCCGTGTAGCTGTGAGTGTGTGAGCCTGCAGGGCCCCATGGAATTGCCTAGAAGTAGGCTGAATCGCTGCAAGGGCTGAACAGCAGTATCGGGCAGGCTCGGGCAACGCGCGGCCCGTTCGGGTTATCGCTTCTCGGCCTTTTGGCTAAGATCAAGTGTAGTATCTGTTCTTATCAGTTTAATATCTGATACGTCCCCTATCTGGGGACCATATATTAAATGGATTTTTAGAACAGGGAGATGGAAATAGAGCTTGCTCTGTCCACTCCACGCATTGACCTGGTATTGCAGTATTTCCAGGACCGGTGCACCCTTTCCTTATGTGTTGACTAAAAGCAGATTCCAAAAGTGTTTTTTGTCTTTGCTATTGTTTCTGTCTTTCTGAAGGGATCTCCCCTTTTAATCCCATTATTTCAACACCTGTTGGACAATGCATGAGTGATAATGAGCTCATTGATTAAATGCAATTAATGAATAGATTGCCACCTCTTGTTGTGTGTCGTCTGTGTTTCTGTGTTTCCGGCATTTCACATTGGAACACCTCATTCACCTTCCTTGTCTTCTCTCCGCCCTCCCTTTTAGGTAAGTTAAAGAGCTGCACCTGAGCCAGCCACTGATTGATTGATTGATTGATTGATTGATTGATTGATTGATTGATTGATGCAGCACAACAGTCAAATAGTGGAGTGGAGTAGGGGAACAGCAAACAGCCAATAAAGCAGCCCGCCCGCTCGCCTGCCCGCCACAATGGACCTACCTGTGTACACTAGATGGATGTGATGGAATGTACTGTCGTCCCTACATTTCAAGAAGAAGTAAGAATTGCAGTTGCAACAAAGCCTTGCTTGCCTACAAAGAGAGCAGCAATTTGGATTTGTTACTATGTTACCTAGAAGAATAACAAACTGTGCAAGGATGGAGGTTGTAGGAGCAAGGAGAAGTTGTCTGTAAAGTTGGTGGATGCCTATTTTCCATTTTGCAGTCCCTTGTCTCCCTCTTGTGGCCTCCTGGAGGCAACTAGCTGTGCAAAAAAAAGACAGCCTGGCGGCCGGCTGTTGCAGTGTTGCCCTCTCAGGCAACACTGAGTGACTGACTGAGCCTCACCGTCTTATATAAAGTTCAGACGGAACTTTGCACGTGTCATAGTGGAGCCCTCAGGATTCCAGAGCCAACTTTCTGACATCATAATGGGGCCTCAGAGATAAAAGCCTGGGCCCAGGCAGTGTTGGTCAGTGCTGCTCAGCAGGCAGCACTGGACTGGACTGGATTACAGCTGATACAAGGTGTGAAGGAACAAGGGGTGGCTGTGGGCATGCACTTGCTGCCGCTGCCAGTGTTTATCTGCATGGCAGCAGGGCATTTGGGCGTTGCCAGGAAGGCGTTTTTATGTAGATTCCTCCTCTTTCAGCACTGCATTGTGGTGCAAGCAAAAGAAGCGAATCCTGTCTGGCTTCCTCTCCGGCCTTTATTCACCTCCCGTGTAGCTGTGAGTGTGTGAGCCTGCAGGGCCCCATGGAATTGCCTAGAAGTAGGCTGAATCGCTGCAAGGGCTGAACAGCAGTATCGGGCAGGCTCGGGCAACGCGCGGCCCGTTCGGGTTATCGCTTCTCGGCCTTTTGGCTAAGATCAAGTGTAGTATCTGTTCTTATCAGTTTAATATCTGATACGTCCCCTATCTGGGGACCATATATTAAATGGATTTTTAGAACAGGGAGATGGAAATAGAGCTTGCTCTGTCCACTCCACGCATTGACCTGGTATTGCAGTATTTCCAGGACCGGTGCACCCTTTCCTTATGTGTTGACTAAAAGCAGATTCCAAAAGTGTTTTTTGTCTTTGCTATTGTTTCTGTCTTTCTGAAGGGATCTCCCCTTTTAATCCCATTATTTCAACACCTGTTGGACAATGCATGAGTGATAATGAGCTCATTGATTAAATGCAATTAATGAATAGATTGCCACCTCTTGTTGTGTGTCGTCTGTGTTTCTGTGTTTCCGGCATTTCACATTGGAACACCTCATTCACCTTCCTTGTCTTCTCTCCGCCCTCCCTTTTAGGTAAGTTAAAGAGCTGCACCTGAGCCAGCCACTGATTGATTGATTGATTGATTGATTGATTGATTGATTGATTGATTGATTGATGCAGCACAACAGTCAAATAGTGGAGTGGAGTAGGGGAACAGCAAACAGTCAATAAAGCAGCCCGCCCGCTCGCCTGCCCGCCACAATGGACCTACCTGTGTACACTAGATGGATGTGATGGAATGTACTGTCGTCCCTACATTTCAAGAAGAAGTAAGAATTGCAGTTGCAACAAAGCCTTGATTGCCTACAAAGAGAGCAGCAATTTGGATTTGTTGCTATGTTACCTAGAAGAATAACAAACTGTGCAAGGATGGAGGTTGTAGGAGCAAGGAGAAGTTGTCTGTAAAGTTGGTGGATGCCTATTTTCCATTTTGCAGTCCCTTGTCTCCCTCTTGTGGCCTCCTGGAGGCAACTAGCTGTGCAAAAAAAAGACAGCCTGGCGGCCGGCTGTTGCAGTGTTGCCCTCTCAGGCAACACTGAGTGACTGACTGAGCCTCACCGTCTTATATAAAGTTCAGACGGAACTTTGCACGTGTCATAGTGGAGCCCTCAGGATTCCAGAGCCAGCTTTCTGACATCATAATGGGGCCTCAGAGATAAAAGCCTGGGCCCAGGCAGTGTTGGTCAGTGCTGCTCAGCAGGCAGCACTGGACTGGACTGGATTACAGCTGATACAAGGTGTGAAGGAACAAGGGGTGGCTGTGGGCATGCACTTGCTGCCGCTGCCAGTGTTTATCTGCATGGCAGCAGGGCATTTGGGCGTTGCCAGGAAGGCGTTTTTATGTAGATTCCTCCTCTTTCAGCACTGCATTGTGGTGCAAGCAAAAGAAGCAAATCCTGTCTGGCTTCCTCTCCGGCCTTTATTCACCTCCCGTGTAGCTGTGAGTGTGTGAGCCTGCAGGGCCCCATGGAATTGCCTAGAAGTAGGCTGAATCGCTGCAAGGGCTGAACAGCAGTATCGGGCAGGCTCGGGCAACGCGCGGCCCGTTCGGGTTATCGCTTCTCGGCCTTTTGCCTAAGATCAAGTGTAGTATCTGTTCTTATCAGTTTAATATCTGATACGTCCCCTATCTGGGGACCATATATTAAATGGATTTTTAGAACAGGGAGATGGAAATAGAGCTTGCTCTGTCCACTCCACGCATTGACCTGGTATTGCAGTATTTCCAGGACCGGTGCACCCTTTCCTTATGTGTTGACTAAAAGCAGATTCCAAAAGTGTTTTTTGTCTTTGCTATTGTTTCTGTCTTTCTGAAGGGATCTCCCCTTTTAATCCCATTATTTCAACACCTGTTGGACAATGCATGAGTGATAATGAGCTCATTGATTAAATGCAATTAATGAATAGATTGCCACCTCTTGTTGTGTGTCGTCTGTGTTTCTGTGTTTCCGGCATTTCACATTGGAACACCTCATTCACCTTCCTTGTCTTCTCTCCGCCCTCCCTTTTAGGTAAGTTAAAGAGCTGCACCTGAGCCAGCCACTGATTGATTGATTGATTGATTGATTGATTGATTGATTGATTGATTGATTGATTGATGCAGCACAACAGTCAAATAGTGGAGTGGAGTAGGGGAACAGCAAACAGCCAATAAAGCAGCCCGCCCGCTCGCCTGCCCGCCACAATGGACCTACCTGTGTACACTAGATGGATGTGATGGAATGTACTGTCGTCCCTACATTTCAAGAAGAAGTAAGAATTGCAGTTGCAACAAAGCCTTGCTTGCCTACAAAGAGAGCAGCAATTTGGATTTGTTACTATGTTACCTAGAAGAATAACAAACTGTGCAAGGATGGAGGTTGTAGGAGCAAGGAGAAGTTGTCTGTAAAGTTGGTGGATGCCTATTTTCCATTTTGCAGTCCCTTGTCTCCCTCTTGTGGCCTCCTGGAGGCAACTAGCTGTGCAAAAAAAAGACAGCCTGGCGGCCGGCTGTTGCAGTGTTGCCCTCTCAGGCAACACTGAGTGACTGACTGAGCCTCACCGTCTTATATAAAGTTCAGACGGAACTTTGCACGTGTCATAGTGGAGCCCTCAGGATTCCAGAGCCAACTTTCTGACATCATAATGGGGCCTCAGAGATAAAAGCCTGGGCCCAGGCAGTGTTGGTCAGTGCTGCTCAGCAGGCAGCACTGGACTGGACTGGATTACAGCTGATACAAGGTGTGAAGGAACAAGGGGTGGCTGTGGGCATGCACTTGCTGCCGCTGCCAGTGTTTATCTGCATGGCAGCAGGGCATTTGGGCGTTGCCAGGAAGGCGTTTTTATGTAGATTCCTCCTCTTTCAGCACTGCATTGTGGTGCAAGCAAAAGAAGCAAATCCTGTCTGGCTTCCTCTCCGGCCTTTATTCACCTCCCGTGTAGCTGTGAGTGTGTGAGCCTGCAGGGCCCCATGGAATTGCCTAGAAGTAGGCTGAATCGCTGCAAGGGCTGAACAGCAGTATCGGGCAGGCTCGGGCAACGCGCGGCCCGTTCGGGTTATCGCTTCTCGGCCTTTTGGCTAAGATCAAGTGTAGTATCTGTTCTTATCAGTTTAATATCTGATACGTCCCCTATCTGGGGACCATATATTAAATGGATTTTTAGAACAGGGAGATGGAAATAGAGCTTGCTCTGTCCACTCCACGCATTGACCTGGTATTGCAGTATTTCCAGGACCGGTGCACCCTTTCCTTATGTGTTGACTAAAAGCAGATTCCAAAAGTGTTTTTTGTCTTTGCTATTGTTTCTGTCTTTCTGAAGGGATCTCCCCTTTTAATCCCATTATTTCAACACCTGTTGGACAATGCATGAGTGATAATGAGCTCATTGATTAAATGCAATTAATGAATAGATTGCCACCTCTTGTTGTGTGTCGTCTGTGTTTCTGTGTTTCCGGCATTTCACATTGGAACACCTCATTCACCTTCCTTGTCTTCTCTCCGCCCTCCCTTTTAGGTAAGTTAAAGAGCTGCACCTGAGCCAGCCACTGATTGATTGATTGATTGATTGATTGATTGATTGATTGATTGATTGATTGATGCAGCACAACAGTCAAATAGTGGAGTGGAGTAGGGGAACAGCAAACAGTCAATAAAGCAGCCCGCCCGCTCGCCTGCCCGCCACAATGGACCTACCTGTGTACACTAGATGGATGTGATGGAATGTACTGTCGTCCCTACATTTCAAGAAGAAGTAAGAATTGCAGTTGCAACAAAGCCTTGATTGCCTACAAAGAGAGCAGCAATTTGGATTTGTTGCTATGTTACCTAGAAGAATAACAAACTGTGCAAGGATGGAGGTTGTAGGAGCAAGGAGAAGTTGTCTGTAAAGTTGGTGGATGCCTATTTTCCATTTTGCAGTCCCTTGTCTCCCTCTTGTGGCCTCCTGGAGGCAACTAGCTGTGCAAAAAAAAGACAGCCTGGCGGCCGGCTGTTGCAGTGTTGCCCTCTCAGGCAACACTGAGTGACTGACTGAGCCTCACCGTCTTATATAAAGTTCAGACGGAACTTTGCACGTGTCATAGTGGAGCCCTCAGGATTCCAGAGCCAGCTTTCTGACATCATAATGGGGCCTCAGAGATAAAAGCCTGGGCCCAGGCAGTGTTGGTCAGTGCTGCTCAGCAGGCAGCACTGGACTGGACTGGATTACAGCTGATACAAGGTGTGAAGGAACAAGGGGTGGCTGTGGGCATGCACTTGCTGCCGCTGCCAGTGTTTATCTGCATGGCAGCAGGGCATTTGGGCGTTGCCAGGAAGGCGTTTTTATGTAGATTCCTCCTCTTTCAGCACTGCATTGTGGTGCAAGCAAAAGAAGCAAATCCTGTCTGGCTTCCTCTCCGGCCTTTATTCACCTCCCGTGTAGCTGTGAGTGTGTGAGCCTGCAGGGCCCCATGGAATTGCCTAGAAGTAGGCTGAATCGCTGCAAGGGCTGAACAGCAGTATCGGGCAGGCTCGGGCAACGCGCGGCCCGTTCGGGTTATCGCTTCTCGGCCTTTTGGCTAAGATCAAGTGTAGTATCTGTTCTTATCAGTTTAATATCTGATACGTCCCCTATCTGGGGACCATATATTAAATGGATTTTTAGAACAGGGAGATGGAAATAGAGCTTGCTCTGTCCACTCCACGCATTGACCTGGTATTGCAGTATTTCCAGGACCGGTGCACCCTTTCCTTATGTGTTGACTAAAAGCAGATTCCAAAAGTGTTTTTTGTCTTTGCTATTGTTTCTGTCTTTCTGAAGGGATCTCCCCTTTTAATCCCATTATTTCAACACCTGTTGGACAATGCATGAGTGATAATGAGCTCATTGATTAAATGCAATTAATGAATAGATTGCCACCTCTTGTTGTGTGTCGTCTGTGTTTCTGTGTTTCCGGCATTTCACATTGGAACACCTCATTCACCTTCCTTGTCTTCTCTCCGCCCTCCCTTTTAGGTAAGTTAAAGAGCTGCACCTGAGCCAGCCACTGATTGATTGATTGATTGATTGATTGATTGATTGATTGATTGATGCAGCACAACAGTCAAATAGTGGAGTGGAGTAGGGGAACAGCAAACAGCCAATAAAGCAGCCCGCCCGCTCGCCTGCCCGCCACAATGGACCTACCTGTGTACACTAGATGGATGTGATGGAATGTACTGTCGTCCCTACATTTCAAGAAGAAGTAAGAATTGCAGTTGCAACAAAGCCTTGCTTGCCTACAAAGAGAGCAGCAATTTGGATTTGTTACTATGTTACCTAGAAGAATAACAAACTGTGCAAGGATGGAGGTTGTAGGAGCAAGGAGAAGTTGTCTGTAAAGTTGGTGGATGCCTATTTTCCATTTTGCAGTCCCTTGTCTCCCTCTTGTGGCCTCCTGGAGGCAACTAGCTGTGCAAAAAAAAGACAGCCTGGCGGCCGGCTGTTGCAGTGTTGCCCTCTCAGGCAACACTGAGTGACTGACTGAGCCTCACCGTCTTATATAAAGTTCAGACGGAACTTTGCACGTGTCATAGTGGAGCCCTCAGGATTCCAGAGCCAGCTTTCTGACATCATAATGGGGCCTCAGAGATAAAAGCCTGGGCCCAGGCAGTGTTGGTCAGTGCTGCTCAGCAGGCAGCACTGGACTGGATTACAGCTGATACAAGGTGTGAAGGAACAAGGGGTGGCTGTGGGCATGCACTTGCTGCCGCTGCCAGTGTTTATCTGCATGGCAGCAGGGCATTTGGGCGTTGCCAGGAAGGCGTTTTTATGTAGATTCCTCCTCTTTCAGCACTGCATTGTGGTGCAAGCAAAAGAAGCAAATCCTGTCTGGCTTCCTCTCCGGCCTTTATTCACCTCCCGTGTAGCTGTGAGTGTGTGAGCCTGCAGGGCCCCATGGAATTGCCTAGAAGTAGGCTGAATCGCTGCAAGGGCTGAACAGCAGTATCGGGCAGGCTCGGGCAACGCGCGGCCCGTTCGGGTTATCGCTTCTCGGCCTTTTGGCTAAGATCAAGTGTAGTATCTGTTCTTATCAGTTTAATATCTGATACGTCCCCTATCTGGGGACCATATATTAAATGGATTTTTAGAACAGGGAGATGGAAATAGAGCTTGCTCTGTCCACTCCACGCATTGACCTGGTATTGCAGTATTTCCAGGACCGGTGCACCCTTTCCTTATGTGTTGACTAAAAGCAGATTCCAAAAGTGTTTTTTGTCTTTGCTATTGTTTCTGTCTTTCTGAAGGGATCTCCCCTTTTAATCCCATTATTTCAACACCTGTTGGACAATGCATGAGTGATAATGAGCTCATTGATTAAATGCAATTAATGAATAGATTGCCACCTCTTGTTGTGTGTCGTCTGTGTTTCTGTGTTTCCGGCATTTCACATTGGAACACCTCATTCACCTTCCTTGTCTTCTCTCCGCCCTCCCTTTTAGGTAAGTTAAAGAGCTGCACCTGAGCCAGCCACTGATTGATTGATTGATTGATTGATTGATTGATTGATTGATTGATTGATTGATTGATGCAGCACAACAGTCAAATAGTGGAGTGGAGTAGGGGAACAGCAAACAGCCAATAAAGCAGCCCGCCCGCTCGCCTGCCCGCCACAATGGACCTACCTGTGTACACTAGATGGATGTGATGGAATGTACTGTCGTCCCTACATTTCAAGAAGAAGTAAGAATTGCAGTTGCAACAAAGCCTTGCTTGCCTACAAAGAGAGCAGCAATTTGGATTTGTTACTATGTTACCTAGAAGAATAACAAACTGTGCAAGGATGGAGGTTGTAGGAGCAAGGAGAAGTTGTCTGTAAAGTTGGTGGATGCCTATTTTCCATTTTGCAGTCCCTTGTCTCCCTCTTGTGGCCTCCTGGAGGCAACTAGCTGTGCAAAAAAAAGACAGCCTGGCGGCCGGCTGTTGCAGTGTTGCCCTCTCAGGCAACACTGAGTGACTGACTGAGCCTCACCGTCTTATATAAAGTTCAGACGGAACTTTGCACGTGTCATAGTGGAGCCCTCAGGATTCCAGAGCCAGCTTTCTGACATCATAATGGGGCCTCAGAGATAAAAGCCTGGGCCCAGGCAGTGTTGGTCAGTGCTGCTCAGCAGGCAGCACTGGACTGGACTGGATTACAGCTGATACAAGGTGTGAAGGAACAAGGGGTGGCTGTGGGCATGCACTTGCTGCCGCTGCCAGTGTTTATCTGCATGGCAGCAGGGCATTTGGGCGTTGCCAGGAAGGCGTTTTTATGTAGATTCCTCCTCTTTCAGCACTGCATTGTGGTGCAAGCAAAAGAAGCAAATCCTGTCTGGCTTCCTCTCCGGCCTTTATTCACCTCCCGTGTAGCTGTGAGTGTGTGAGCCTGCAGGGCCCCATGGAATTGCCTAGAAGTAGGCTGAATCGCTGCAAGGGCTGAACAGCAGTATCGGGCAGGCTCGGGCAACGCGCGGCCCGTTCGGGTTATCGCTTCTCGGCCTTTTGGCTAAGATCAAGTGTAGTATCTGTTCTTATCAGTTTAATATCTGATACGTCCCCTATCTGGGGACCATATATTAAATGGATTTTTAGAACAGGGAGATGGAAATAGAGCTTGCTCTGTCCACTCCACGCATTGACCTGGTATTGCAGTATTTCCAGGACCGGTGCACCCTTTCCTTATGTGTTGACTAAAAGCAGATTCCAAAAGTGTTTTTTGTCTTTGCTATTGTTTCTGTCTTTCTGAAGGGATCTCCCCTTTTAATCCCATTATTTCAACACCTGTTGGACAATGCATGAGTGATAATGAGCTCATTGATTAAATGCAATTAATGAATAGATTGCCACCTCTTGTTGTGTGTCGTCTGTGTTTCTGTGTTTCCGGCATTTCACATTGGAACACCTCATTCACCTTCCTTGTCTTCTCTCCGCCCTCCCTTTTAGGTAAGTTAAAGAGCTGCACCTGAGCCAGCCACTGATTGATTGATTGATTGATTGATTGATTGATTGATTGATGCAGCACAACAGTCAAATAGTGGAGTGGAGTAGGGGAACAGCAAACAGCCAATAAAGCAGCCCGCCCGCTCGCCTGCCCGCCACAATGGACCTACCTGTGTACACTAGATGGATGTGATGGAATGTACTGTCGTCCCTACATTTCAAGAAGAAGTAAGAATTGCAGTTGCAACAAAGCCTTGCTTGCCTACAAAGAGAGCAGCAATTTGGATTTGTTACTATGTTACCTAGAAGAATAACAAACTGTGCAAGGATGGAGGTTGTAGGAGCAAGGAGAAGTTGTCTGTAAAGTTGGTGGATGCCTATTTTCCATTTTGCAGTCCCTTGTCTCCCTCTTGTGGCCTCCTGGAGGCAACTAGCTGTGCAAAAAAAAGACAGCCTGGCGGCCGGCTGTTGCAGTGTTGCCCTCTCAGGCAACACTGAGTGACTGACTGAGCCTCACCGTCTTATATAAAGTTCAGACGGAACTTTGCACGTGTCATAGTGGAGCCCTCAGGATTCCAGAGCCAGCTTTCTGACATCATAATGGGGCCTCAGAGATAAAAGCCTGGGCCCAGGCAGTGTTGGTCAGTGCTGCTCAGCAGGCAGCACTGGACTGGACTGGATTACAGCTGATACAAGGTGTGAAGGAACAAGGGGTGGCTGTGGGCATGCACTTGCTGCCGCTGCCAGTGTTTATCTGCATGGCAGCAGGGCATTTGGGCGTTGCCAGGAAGGCGTTTTTATGTAGATTCCTCCTCTTTCAGCACTGCATTGTGGTGCAAGCAAAAGAAGCAAATCCTGTCTGGCTTCCTCTCCGGCCTTTATTCACCTCCCGTGTAGCTGTGAGTGTGTGAGCCTGCAGGGCCCCATGGAATTGCCTAGAAGTAGGCTGAATCGCTGCAAGGGCTGAACAGCAGTATCGGGCAGGCTCGGGCAACGCGCGGCCCGTTCGGGTTATCGCTTCTCGGCCTTTTGGCTAAGATCAAGTGTAGTATCTGTTCTTATCAGTTTAATATCTGATACGTCCCCTATCTGGGGACCATATATTAAATGGATTTTTAGAACAGGGAGATGGAAATAGAGCTTGCTCTGTCCACTCCACGCATTGACCTGGTATTGCAGTATTTCCAGGACCGGTGCACCCTTTCCTTATGTGTTGACTAAAAGCAGATTCCAAAAGTGTTTTTTGTCTTTGCTATTGTTTCTGTCTTTCTGAAGGGATCTCCCCTTTTAATCCCATTATTTCAACACCTGTTGGACAATGCATGAGTGATAATGAGCTCATTGATTAAATGCAATTAATGAATAGATTGCCACCTCTTGTTGTGTGTCGTCTGTGTTTCTGTGTTTCCGGCATTTCACATTGGAACACCTCATTCACCTTCCTTGTCTTCTCTCCGCCCTCCCTTTTAGGTAAGTTAAAGAGCTGCACCTGAGCCAGCCACTGATTGATTGATTGATTGATTGATTGATTGATTGATGCAGCACAACAGTCAAATAGTGGAGTGGAGTAGGGCAACAGCAAACAGCCAATAAAGCAGCCCGCCCGCTCGCCTGCCCGCCACAATGGACCTACCTGTGTACACTAGATGGATGTGATGGAATGTACTGTCGTCCCTACATTTCAAGAAGAAGTAAGAATTACAGTTGCAACAAAGCCTTGCTTGCCTACAAAGAGAGCAGCAATTTGGATTTGTTACTATGTTACCTAGAAGAATAACAAACTGTGCAAGGATGGAGGTTGTAGGAGCAAGGAGAAGTTGTCTGTAAAGTTGGTGGATGCCTATTTTCCATTTTGCAGTCCCTCGTCTCCCTCTTGTGGCCTCCTGGAGGCAACTAGCTGTGCAAAAAAAAGACAGCCTGGCGGCCGGCTGTTGCAGTGTTGCCCTCTCAGGCAACACTGAGTGACTGACTGAGCCTCACCGTCTTATATAAAGTTCAGACGGAACTTTGCACGTGTCATAGTGGAGCCCTCAGGATTCCAGAGCCAGCTTTCTGACATCATAATGGGGCCTCAGAGATAAAAGCCTGGGCCCAGGCAGTGTTGGTCAGTGCTGCTCAGCAGGCAGCACTGGACTGGACTGGATTACAGCTGATACAAGGTGTGAAGGAACAAGGGGTGGCTGTGGGCATGCACTTGCTGCCGCTGCCAGTGTTTATCTGCATGGCAGCAGGGCATTTGGGCGTTGCCAGGAAGGCGTTTTTATGTAGATTCCTCCTCTTTCAGCACTGCATTGTGGTGCAAGCAAAAGAAGCAAATCCTGTCTGGCTTCCTCTCCGGCCTTTATTCACCTCCCGTGTAGCTGTGAGTGTGTGAGCCTGCAGGGCCCCATGGAATTGCCTAGAAGTAGGCTGAATCGCTGCAAGGGCTGAACAGCAGTATCGGGCAGGCTCGGGCAACGCGCGGCCCGTTCGGGTTATCGCTTCTCGGCCTTTTGGCTAAGATCAAGTGTAGTATCTGTTCTTATCAGTTTAATATCTGATACGTCCCCTATCTGGGGACCATATATTAAATGGATTTTTAGAACAGGGAGATGGAAATAGAGCTTGCTCTGTCCACTCCACGCATTGACCTGGTATTGCAGTATTTCCAGGACCGGTGCACCCTTTCCTTATGTGTTGACTAAAAGCAGATTCCAAAAGTGTTTTTTGTCTTTGCTATTGTTTCTGTCTTTCTGAAGGGATCTCCCCTTTTAATCCCATTATTTCAACACCTGTTGGACAATGCATGAGTGATAATGAGCTCATTGATTAAATGCAATTAATGAATAGATTGCCACCTCTTGTTGTGTGTCGTCTGTGTTTCTGTGTTTCCGGCATTTCACATTGGAACACCTCATTCACCTTCCTTGTCTTCTCTCCGCCCTCCCTTTTAGGTAAGTTAAAGAGCTGCACCTGAGCCAGCCACTGATTGATTGATTGATTGATTGATTGATTGATTGATTGATTGATTGATGCAGCACAACAGTCAAATAGTGGAGTGGAGTAGGGGAACAGCAAACAGCCAATAAAGCAGCCCGCCCGCTCGCCTGCCCGCCACAATGGACCTACCTGTGTACACTAGATGGATGTGATGGAATGTACTGTCGTCCCTACATTTCAAGAAGAAGTAAGAATTGCAGTTGCAACAAAGCCTTGCTTGCCTACAAAGAGAGCAGCAATTTGGATTTGTTACTATGTTACCTAGAAGAATAACAAACTGTGCAAGGATGGAGGTTGTAGGAGCAAGGAGAAGTTGTCTGTAAAGTTGGTGGATGCCTATTTTCCATTTTGCAGTCCCTTGTCTCCCTCTTGTGGCCTCCTGGAGGCAACTAGCTGTGCAAAAAAAAGACAGCCTGGCGGCCGGCTGTTGCAGTGTTGCCCTCTCAGGCAACACTGAGTGACTGACTGAGCCTCACCGTCTTATATAAAGTTCAGACGGAACTTTGCACGTGTCATAGTGGAGCCCTCAGGATTCCAGAGCCAGCTTTCTGACATCATAATGGGGCCTCAGAGATAAAAGCCTGGGCCCAGGCAGTGTTGGTCAGTGCTGCTCAGCAGGCAGCACTGGACTGGACTGGATTACAGCTGATACAAGGTGTGAAGGAACAAGGGGTGGCTGTGGGCATGCACTTGCTGCCGCTGCCAGTGTTTATCTGCATGGCAGCAGGGCATTTGGGCGTTGCCAGGAAGGCGTTTTTATGTAGATTCCTCCTCTTTCAGCACTGCATTGTGGTGCAAGCAAAAGAAGCAAATCCTGTCTGGCTTCCTCTCCGGCCTTTATTCACCTCCCGTGTAGCTGTGAGTGTGTGAGCCTGCAGGGCCCCATGGAATTGCCTAGAAGTAGGCTGAATCGCT
This sequence comes from Rhinoderma darwinii, assembly GCF_050947455.1. Lineage (NCBI taxonomy): Eukaryota > Metazoa > Chordata > Amphibia > Anura > Rhinodermatidae > Rhinoderma > Rhinoderma darwinii. Next base: position 48,582 of record NW_027463734.1, on the reverse strand, counting down.
GCAAGGGCTGAACAGCAGTATCGGGCAGGCTCGGGCAACGCGCGGCCCGTTCGGGTTATCGCTTCTCGGCCTTTTGGCTAAGATCAAGTGTAGTATCTGTTCTTATCAGTTTAATATCTGATACGTCCCCTATCTGGGGACCATATATTAAATGGATTTTTAGAACAGGGAGATGGAAATAGAGCTTGCTCTGTCCACTCCACGCATTGACCTGGTATTGCAGTATTTCCAGGACCGGTGCACCCTTTCCTTATGTGTTGACTAAAAGCAGATTCCAAAAGTGTTTTTTGTCTTTGCTATTGTTTCTGTCTTTCTGAAGGGATCTCCCCTTTTAATCCCATTATTTCAACACCTGTTGGACAATGCATGAGTGATAATGAGCTCATTGATTAAATGCAATTAATGAATAGATTGCCACCTCTTGTTGTGTGTCGTCTGTGTTTCTGTGTTTCCGGCATTTCACATTGGAACACCTCATTCACCTTCCTTGTCTTCTCTCCGCCCTCCCTTTTAGGTAAGTTAAAGAGCTGCACCTGAGCCAGCCACTGATTGATTGATTGATTGATTGATTGATTGATTGATTGATTGATTGATTGATTGATGCAGCACAACAGTCAAATAGTGGAGTGGAGTAGGGGAACAGCAAACAGCCAATAAAGCAGCCCGCCCGCTCGCCTGCCCGCCACAATGGACCTACCTGTGTACACTAGATGGATGTGATGGAATGTACTGTCGTCCCTACATTTCAAGAAGAAGTAAGAATTGCAGTTGCAACAAAGCCTTGCTTGCCTACAAAGAGAGCAGCAATTTGGATTTGTTACTATGTTACCTAGAAGAATAACAAACTGTGCAAGGATGGAGGTTGTAGGAGCAAGGAGAAGTTGTCTGTAAAGTTGGTGGATGCCTATTTTCCATTTTGCAGTCCCTTGTCTCCCTCTTGTGGCCTCCTGGAGGCAACTAGCTGTGCAAAAAAAAGACAGCCTGGCGGCCGGCTGTTGCAGTGTTGCCCTCTCAGGCAACACTGAGTGACTGACTGAGCCTCACCGTCTTATATAAAGTTCAGACGGAACTTTGCACGTGTCATAGTGGAGCCCTCAGGATTCCAGAGCCAGCTTTCTGACATCATAATGGGGCCTCAGAGATAAAAGCCTGGGCCCAGGCAGTGTTGGTCAGTGCTGCTCAGCAGGCAGCACTGGACTGGACTGGATTACAGCTGATACAAGGTGTGAAGGAACAAGGGGTGGCTGTGGGCATGCACTTGCTGCCGCTGCCAGTGTTTATCTGCATGGCAGCAGGGCATTTGGGCGTTGCCAGGAAGGCGTTTTTATGTAGATTCCTCCTCTTTCAGCACTGCATTGTGGTGCAAGCAAAAGAAGCAAATCCTGTCTGGCTTCCTCTCCGGCCTTTATTCACCTCCCGTGTAGCTGTGAGTGTGTGAGCCTGCAGGGCCCCATGGAATTGCCTAGAAGTAGGCTGAATCGCTGCAAGGGCTGAACAGCAGTATCGGGCAGGCTCGGGCAACGCGCGGCCCGTTCGGGTTATCGCTTCTCGGCCTTTTGGCTAAGATCAAGTGTAGTATCTGTTCTTATCAGTTTAATATCTGATACGTCCCCTATCTGGGGACCATATATTAAATGGATTTTTAGAACAGGGAGATGGAAATAGAGCTTGCTCTGTCCACTCCACGCATTGACCTGGTATTGCAGTATTTCCAGGACCGGTGCACCCTTTCCTTATGTGTTGACTAAAAGCAGATTCCAAAAGTGTTTTTTGTCTTTGCTATTGTTTCTGTCTTTCTGAAGGGATCTCCCCTTTTAATCCCATTATTTCAACACCTGTTGGACAATGCATGAGTGATAATGAGCTCATTGATTAAATGCAATTAATGAATAGATTGCCACCTCTTGTTGTGTGTCGTCTGTGTTTCTGTGTTTCCGGCATTTCACATTGGAACACCTCATTCACCTTCCTTGTCTTCTCTCCGCCCTCCCTTTTAGGTAAGTTAAAGAGCTGCACCTGAGCCAGCCACTGATTGATTGATTGATTGATTGATTGATTGATTGATTGATTGATTGATGCAGCACAACAGTCAAATAGTGGAGTGGAGTAGGGGAACAGCAAACAGCCAATAAAGCAGCCCGCCCGCTCGCCTGCCCGCCACAATGGACCTACCTGTGTACACTAGATGGATGTGATGGAATGTACTGTCGTCCCTACATTTCAAGAAGAAGTAAGAATTGCAGTTGCAACAAAGCCTTGCTTGCCTACAAAGAGAGCAGCAATTTGGATTTGTTACTATGTTACCTAGAAGAATAACAAACTGTGCAAGGATGGAGGTTGTAGGAGCAAGGAGAAGTTGTCTGTAAAGTTGGTGGATGCCTATTTTCCATTTTGCAGTCCCTTGTCTCCCTCTTGTGGCCTCCTGGAGGCAACTAGCTGTGCAAAAAAAGACAGCCTGGCGGCCGGCTGTTGCAGTGTTGCCCTCTCAGGCAACACTGAGTGACTGACTGAGCCTCACCGTCTTATATAAAGTTCAGACGGAACTTTGCACGTGTCATAGTGGAGCCCTCAGGATTCCAGAGCCAGCTTTCTGACATCATAATGGGGCCTCAGAGATAAAAGCCTGGGCCCAGGCAGTGTTGGTCAGTGCTGCTCAGCAGGCAGCACTGGACTGGACTGGATTACAGCTGATACAAGGTGTGAAGGAACAAGGGGTGGCTGTGGGCATGCACTTGCTGCCGCTGCCAGTGTTTATCTGCATGGCAGCAGGGCATTTGGGCGTTGCCAGGAAGGCGTTTTTATGTAGATTCCTCCTCTTTCAGCACTGCATTGTGGTGCAAGCAAAAGAAGCAAATCCTGTCTGGCTTCCTCTCCGGCCTTTATTCACCTCCCGTGTAGCTGTGAGTGTGTGAGCCTGCAGGGCCCCATGGAATTGCCTAGAAGTAGGCTGAATCGCTGCAAGGGCTGAACAGCAGTATCGGGCAGGCTCGGGCAACGCGCGGCCCGTTCGGGTTATCGCTTCTCGGCCTTTTGGCTAAGATCAAGTGTAGTATCTGTTCTTATCAGTTTAATATCTGATACGTCCCCTATCTGGGGACCATATATTAAATGGATTTTTAGAACAGGGAGATGGAAATAGAGCTTGCTCTGTCCACTCCACGCATTGACCTGGTATTGCAGTATTTCCAGGACCGGTGCACCCTTTCCTTATGTGTTGACTAAAAGCAGATTCCAAAAGTGTTTTTTGTCTTTGCTATTGTTTCTGTCTTTCTGAAGGGATCTCCCCTTTTAATCCCATTATTTCAACACCTGTTGGACAATGCATGAGTGATAATGAGCTCATTGATTAAATGCAATTAATGAATAGATTGCCACCTCTTGTTGTGTGTCGTCTGTGTTTCTGTGTTTCCGGCATTTCACATTGGAACACCTCATTCACCTTCCTTGTCTTCTCTCCGCCCTCCCTTTTAGGTAAGTTAAAGAGCTGCACCTGAGCCAGCCACTGATTGATTGATTGATTGATTGATTGATTGATTGATTGATTGATTGATGCAGCACAACAGTCAAATAGTGGAGTGGAGTAGGGGAACAGCAAACAGCCAATAAAGCAGCCCGCCCGCTCGCCTGCCCGCCACAATGGACCTACCTGTGTACACTAGATGGATGTGATGGAATGTACTGTCGTCCCTACATTTCAAGAAGAAGTAAGAATTGCAGTTGCAACAAAGCCTTGCTTGCCTACAAAGAGAGCAGCAATTTGGATTTGTTACTATGTTACCTAGAAGAATAACAAACTGTGCAAGGATGGAGGTTGTAGGAGCAAGGAGAAGTTGTCTGTAAAGTTGGTGGATGCCTATTTTCCATTTTGCAGTCCCTTGTCTCCCTCTTGTGGCCTCCTGGAGGCAACTAGCTGTGCAAAAAAAAGACAGCCTGGCGGCCGGCTGTTGCAGTGTTGCCCTCTCAGGCAACACTGAGTGACTGACTGAGCCTCACCGTCTTATATAAAGTTCAGACGGAACTTTGCACGTGTCATAGTGGAGCCCTCAGGATTCCAGAGCCAGCTTTCTGACATCATAATGGGGCCTCAGAGATAAAAGCCTGGGCCCAGGCAGTGTTGGTCAGTGCTGCTCAGCAGGCAGCACTGGACTGGACTGGATTACAGCTGATACAAGGTGTGAAGGAACAAGGGGTGGCTGTGGGCATGCACTTGCTGCCGCTGCCAGTGTTTATCTGCATGGCAGCAGGGCATTTGGGCGTTGCCAGGAAGGCGTTTTTATGTAGATTCCTCCTCTTTCAGCACTGCATTGTGGTGCAAGCAAAAGAAGCAAATCCTGTCTGGCTTCCTCTCCGGCCTTTATTCACCTCCCGTGTAGCTGTGAGTGTGTGAGCCTGCAGGGCCCCATGGAATTGCCTAGAAGTAGGCTGAATCGCTGCAAGGGCTGAACAGCAGTATCGGGCAGGCTCGGGCAACGCGCGGCCCGTTCGGGTTATCGCTTCTCGGCCTTTTGGCTAAGATCAAGTGTAGTATCTGTTCTTATCAGTTTAATATCTGATACGTCCCCTATCTGGGGACCATATATTAAATGGATTTTTAGAACAGGGAGATGGAAATAGAGCTTGCTCTGTCCACTCCACGCATTGACCTGGTATTGCAGTATTTCCAGGACCGGTGCACCCTTTCCTTATGTGTTGACTAAAAGCAGATTCCAAAAGTGTTTTTTGTCTTTGCTATTGTTTCTGTCTTTCTGAAGGGATCTCCCCTTTTAATCCCATTATTTCAACACCTGTTGGACAATGCATGAGTGATAATGAGCTCATTGATTAAATGCAATTAATGAATAGATTGCCACCTCTTGTTGTGTGTCGTCTGTGTTTCTGTGTTTCCGGCATTTCACATTGGAACACCTCATTCACCTTCCTTGTCTTCTCTCCGCCCTCCCTTTTAGGTAAGTTAAAGAGCTGCACCTGAGCCAGCCACTGATTGATTGATTGATTGATTGATTGATTGATTGATTGATTGATTGATTGATTGATGCAGCACAACAGTCAAATAGTGGAGTGGAGTAGGGGAACAGCAAACAGCCAATAAAGCAGCCCGCCCGCTCGCCTGCCCGCCACAATGGACCTACCTGTGTACACTAGATGGATGTGATGGAATGTACTGTCGTCCCTACATTTCAAGAAGAAGTAAGAATTGCAGTTGCAACAAAGCCTTGCTTGCCTACAAAGAGAGCAGCAATTTGGATTTGTTACTATGTTACCTAGAAGAATAACAAACTGTGCAAGGATGGAGGTTGTAGGAGCAAGGAGAAGTTGTCTGTAAAGTTGGTGGATGCCTATTTTCCATTTTGCAGTCCCTTGTCTCCCTCTTGTGGCCTCCTGGAGGCAACTAGCTGTGCAAAAAAAAGACAGCCTGGCGGCCGGCTGTTGCAGTGTTGCCCTCTCAGGCAACACTGAGTGACTGACTGAGCCTCACCGTCTTATATAAAGTTCAGACGGAACTTTGCACGTGTCATAGTGGAGCCCTCAGGATTCCAGAGCCAGCTTTCTGACATCATAATGGGGCCTCAGAGATAAAAGCCTGGGCCCAGGCAGTGTTGGTCAGTGCTGCTCAGCAGGCAGCACTGGACTGGACTGGATTACAGCTGATACAAGGTGTGAAGGAACAAGGGGTGGCTGTGGGCATGCACTTGCTGCCGCTGCCAGTGTTTATCTGCATGGCAGCAGGGCATTTGGGCGTTGCCAGGAAGGCGTTTTTATGTAGATTCCTCCTCTTTCAGCACTGCATTGTGGTGCAAGCAAAAGAAGCAAATCCTGTCTGGCTTCCTCTCCGGCCTTTATTCACCTCCCGTGTAGCTGTGAGTGTGTGAGCCTGCAGGGCCCCATGGAATTGCCTAGAAGTAGGCTGAATCGCTGCAAGGGCTGAACAGCAGTATCGGGCAGGCTCGGGCAACGCGCGGCCCGTTCGGGTTATCGCTTCTCGGCCTTTTGGCTAAGATCAAGTGTAGTATCTGTTCTTATCAGTTTAATATCTGATACGTCCCCTATCTGGGGACCATATATTAAATGGATTTTTAGAACAGGGAGATGGAAATAGAGCTTGCTCTGTCCACTCCACGCATTGACCTGGTATTGCAGTATTTCCAGGACCGGTGCACCCTTTCCTTATGTGTTGACTAAAAGCAGATTCCAAAAGTGTTTTTTGTCTTTGCTATTGTTTCTGTCTTTCTGAAGGGATCTCCCCTTTTAATCCCATTATTTCAACACCTGTTGGACAATGCATGAGTGATAATGAGCTCATTGATTAAATGCAATTAATGAATAGATTGCCACCTCTTGTTGTGTGTCGTCTGTGTTTCTGTGTTTCCGGCATTTCACATTGGAACACCTCATTCACCTTCCTTGTCTTCTCTCCGCCCTCCCTTTTAGGTAAGTTAAAGAGCTGCACCTGAGCCAGCCACTGATTGATTGATTGATTGATTGATTGATTGATTGATTGATTGATTGATTGATGCAGCACAACAGTCAAATAGTGGAGTGGAGTAGGGGAACAGCAAACAGCCAATAAAGCAGCCCGCCCGCTCGCCTGCCCGCCACAATGGACCTACCTGTGTACACTAGATGGATGTGATGGAATGTACTGTCGTCCCTACATTTCAAGAAGAAGTAAGAATTGCAGTTGCAACAAAGCCTTGCTTGCCTACAAAGAGAGCAGCAATTTGGATTTGTTACTATGTTACCTAGAAGAATAACAAACTGTGCAAGGATGGAGGTTGTAGGAGCAAGGAGAAGTTGTCTGTAAAGTTGGTGGATGCCTATTTTCCATTTTGCAGTCCCTTGTCTCCCTCTTGTGGCCTCCTGGAGGCAACTAGCTGTGCAAAAAAAAGACAGCCTGGCGGCCGGCTGTTGCAGTGTTGCCCTCTCAGGCAACACTGAGTGACTGACTGAGCCTCACCGTCTTATATAAAGTTCAGACGGAACTTTGCACGTGTCATAGTGGAGCCCTCAGGATTCCAGAGCCAGCTTTCTGACATCATAATGGGGCCTCAGAGATAAAAGCCTGGGCCCAGGCAGTGTTGGTCAGTGCTGCTCAGCAGGCAGCACTGGACTGGACTGGATTACAGCTGATACAAGGTGTGAAGGAACAAGGGGTGGCTGTGGGCATGCACTTGCTGCCGCTGCCAGTGTTTATCTGCATGGCAGCAGGGCATTTGGGCGTTGCCAGGAAGGCGTTTTTATGTAGATTCCTCCTCTTTCAGCACTGCATTGTGGTGCAAGCAAAAGAAGCAAATCCTGTCTGGCTTCCTCTCCGGCCTTTATTCACCTCCCGTGTAGCTGTGAGTGTGTGAGCCTGCAGGGCCCCATGGAATTGCCTAGAAGTAGGCTGAATCGCTGCAAGGGCTGAACAGCAGTATCGGGCAGGCTCGGGCAACGCGCGGCCCGTTCGGGTTATCGCTTCTCGGCCTTTTGGCTAAGATCAAGTGTAGTATCTGTTCTTATCAGTTTAATATCTGATACGTCCCCTATCTGGGGACCATATATTAAATGGATTTTTAGAACAGGGAGATGGAAATAGAGCTTGCTCTGTCCACTCCACGCATTGACCTGGTATTGCAGTATTTCCAGGACCGGTGCACCCTTTCCTTATGTGTTGACTAAAAGCAGATTCCAAAAGTGTTTTTTGTCTTTGCTATTGTTTCTGTCTTTCTGAAGGGATCTCCCCTTTTAATCCCATTATTTCAACACCTGTTGGACAATGCATGAGTGATAATGAGCTCATTGATTAAATGCAATTAATGAATAGATTGCCACCTCTTGCTGTGTGTCGTCTGTGTTTCTGTGTTTCCGGCATTTCACATTGGAACACCTCATTCACCTTCCTTGTCTTCTCTCCGCCCTCCCTTTTAGGTAAGTTAAAGAGCTGCACCTGAGCCAGCCACTGATTGATTGATTGATTGCTTGATTGATTGATTGATTGATGCAGCACAACAGTCAAATAGTGGAGTGGAGTAGGGGAACAGCAAACAGCCAATAAAGCAGCCCGCCCGCTCGCCTGCCCGCCACAATGGACCTACCTGTGTACACTAGATGGATGTGATGGAATGTACTGTCGTCCCTACATTTCAAGAAGAAGTAAGAATTGCAGTTGCAACAAAGCCTTGCTTGCCTACAAAGAGAGCAGCAATTTGGATTTGTTACTATGTTACCTAGAAGAATAACAAACTGTGCAAGGATGGAGGTTGTAGGAGCAAGGAGAAGTTGTCTGTAAAGTTGGTGGATGCCTATTTTCCATTTTGCAGTCCCTTGTCTCCCTCTTGTGGCCTCCTGGAGGCAACTAGCTGTGCAAAAAAAAGACAGCCTGGCGGCCGGCTGTTGCAGTGTTGCCCTCTCAGGCAACACTGAGTGACTGACTGAGCCTCACCGTCTTATATAAAGTTCAGACGGAACTTTGCACGTGTCATAGTGGAGCCCTCAGGATTCCAGAGCCAGCTTTCTGACATCATAATGGGGCCTCAGAGATAAAAGCCTGGGCCCAGGCAGTGTTGGTCAGTGCTGCTCAGCAGGCAGCACTGGACTGGACTGGATTACAGCTGATACAAGGTGTGAAGGAACAAGGGGTGGCTGTGGGCATGCACTTGCTGCCGCTGCCAGTGTTTATCTGCATGGCAGCAGGGCATTTGGGCGTTGCCAGGAAGGCGTTTTTATGTAGATTCCTCCTCTTTCAGCACTGCATTGTGGTGCAAGCAAAAGAAGCAAATCCTGTCTGGCTTCCTCTCCGGCCTTTATTCACCTCCCGTGTAGCTGTGAGTGTGTGAGCCTGCAGGGCCCCATGGAATTGCCTAGAAGTAGGCTGAATCGCTGCAAGGGCTGAACAGCAGTATCGGGCAGGCTCGGGCAACGCGCGGCCCGTTCGGGTTATCGCTTCTCGGCCTTTTGGCTAAGATCAAGTGTAGTATCTGTTCTTATCAGTTTAATATCTGATACGTCCCCTATCTGGGGACCATATATTAAATGGATTTTTAGAACAGGGAGATGGAAATAGAGCTTGCTCTGTCCACTCCACGCATTGACCTGGTATTGCAGTATTTCCAGGACCGGTGCACCCTTTCCTTATGTGTTGACTAAAAGCAGATTCCAAAAGTGTTTTTTGTCTTTGCTATTGTTTCTGTCTTTCTGAAGGGATCTCCCCTTTTAATCCCATTATTTCAACACCTGTTGGACAATGCATGAGTGATAATGAGCTCATTGATTAAATGCAATTAATGAATAGATTGCCACCTCTTGTTGTGTGTCGTCTGTGTTTCTGTGTTTCCGGCATTTCACATTGGAACACCTCATTCACCTTCCTTGTCTTCTCTCCGCCCTCCCTTTTAGGTAAGTTAAAGAGCTGCACCTGAGCCAGCCACTGATTGATTGATTGATTGATTGATTGATTGATTGATTGATTGATGCAGCACAACAGTCAAATAGTGGAGTGGAGTAGGGGAACAGCAAACAGCCAATAAAGCAGCCCGCCCGCTCGCCTGCCCGCCACAATGGACCTACCTGTGTACACTAGATGGATGTGATGGAATGTACTGTCGTCCCTACATTTCAAGAAGAAGTAAGAATTGCAGTTGCAACAAAGCCTTGCTTGCCTACAAAGAGAGCAGCAATTTGGATTTGTTACTATGTTACCTAGAAGAATAACAAACTGTGCAAGGATGGAGGTTGTAGGAGCAAGGAGAAGTTGTCTGTAAAGTTGGTGGATGCCTATTTTCCATTTTGCAGTCCCTTGTCTCCCTCTTGTGGCCTCCTGGAGGCAACTAGCTGTGCAAAAAAAAGACAGCCTGGCGGCCGGCTGTTGCAGTGTTGCCCTCTCAGGCAACACTGAGTGACTGACTGAGCCTCACCGTCTTATATAAAGTTCAGACGGAACTTTGCACGTGTCATAGTGGAGCCCTCAGGATTCCAGAGCCAGCTTTCTGACATCATAATGGGGCCTCAGAGATAAAAGCCTGGGCCCAGGCAGTGTTGGTCAGTGCTGCTCAGCAGGCAGCACTGGACTGGACTGGATTACAGCTGATACAAGGTGTGAAGGAACAAGGGGTGGCTGTGGGCATGCACTTGCTGCCGCTGCCAGTGTTTATCTGCATGGCAGCAGGGCATTTGGGCGTTGCCAGGAAGGCGTTTTTATGTAGATTCCTCCTCTTTCAGCACTGCATTGTGGTGCAAGCAAAAGAAGCAAATCCTGTCTGGCTTCCTCTCCGGCCTTTATTCACCTCCCGTGTAGCTGTGAGTGTGTGAGCCTGCAGGGCCCCATGGAATTGCCTAGAAGTAGGCTGAATCGCTGCAAGGGCTGAACAGCAGTATCGGGCAGGCTCGGGCAACGCGCGGCCCGTTCGGGTTATCGCTTCTCGGCCTTTTGGCTAAGATCAAGTGTAGTATCTGTTCTTATCAGTTTAATATCTGATACGTCCCCTATCTGGGGACCATATATTAAATGGATTTTTAGAACAGGGAGATGGAAATAGAGCTTGCTCTGTCCACTCCACGCATTGACCTGGTATTGCAGTATTTCCAGGACCGGTGCACCCTTTCCTTATGTGTTGACTAAAAGCAGATTCCAAAAGTGTTTTTTGTCTTTGCTATTGTTTCTGTCTTTCTGAAGGGATCTCCCCTTTTAATCCCATTATTTCAACACCTGTTGGACAATGCATGAGTGATAATGAGCTCATTGATTAAATGCAATTAATGAATAGATTGCCACCTCTTGTTGTGTGTCGTCTGTGTTTCTGTGTTTCCGGCATTTCACATTGGAACACCTCATTCACCTTCCTTGTCTTCTCTCCGCCCTCCCTTTTAGGTAAGTTAAAGAGCTGCACCTGAGCCAGCCACTGATTGATTGATTGATTGATTGATTGATTGATTGATTGATTGATTGATTGATTGATTGATGCAGCACAACAGTCAAATAGTGGAGTGGAGTAGGGGAACAGCAAACAGCCAATAAAGCAGCCCGCCCGCTCGCCTGCCCGCCACAATGGACCTACCTGTGTACACTAGATGGATGTGATGGAATGTACTGTCGTCCCTACATTTCAAGAAGAAGTAAGAATTGCAGTTGCAACAAAGCCTTGCTTGCCTACAAAGAGAGCAGCAATTTGGATTTGTTACTATGTTACCTAGAAGAATAACAAACTGTGCAAGGATGGAGGTTGTAGGAGCAAGGAGAAGTTGTCTGTAAAGTTGGTGGATGCCTATTTTCCATTTTGCAGTCCCTTGTCTCCCTCTTGTGGCCTCCTGGAGGCAACTAGCTGTGCAAAAAAAAGACAGCCTGGCGGCCGGCTGTTGCAGTGTTGCCCTCTCAGGCAACACTGAGTGACTGACTGAGCCTCACCGTCTTATATAAAGTTCAGACGGAACTTTGCACGTGTCATAGTGGAGCCCTCAGGATTCCAGAGCCAGCTTTCTGACATCATAATGGGGCCTCAGAGATAAAAGCCTGGGCCCAGGCAGTGTTGGTCAGTGCTGCTCAGCAGGCAGCACTGGACTGGACTGGATTACAGCTGATACAAGGTGTGAAGGAACAAGGGGTGGCTGTGGGCATGCACTTGCTGCCGCTGCCAGTGTTTATCTGCATGGCAGCAGGGCATTTGGGCGTTGCCAGGAAGGCGTTTTTATGTAGATTCCTCCTCTTTCAGCACTGCATTGTGGTGCAAGCAAAAGAAGCAAATCCTGTCTGGCTTCCTCTCCGGCCTTTATTCACCTCCCGTGTAGCTGTGAGTGTGTGAGCCTGCAGGGCCCCATGGAATTGCCTAGAAGTAGGCTGAATCGCTGCAAGGGCTGAACAGCAGTATCGGGCAGGCTCGGGCAACGCGCGGCCCGTTCGGGTTATCGCTTCTCGGCCTTTTGGCTAAGATCAAGTGTAGTATCTGTTCTTATCAGTTTAATATCTGATACGTCCCCTATCTGGGGACCATATATTAAATGGATTTTTAGAACAGGGAGATGGAAATAGAGCTTGCTCTGTCCACTCCACGCATTGACCTGGTATTGCAGTATTTCCAGGACCGGTGCACCCTTTCCTTATGTGTTGACTAAAAGCAGATTCCAAAAGTGTTTTTTGTCTTTGCTATTGTTTCTGTCTTTCTGAAGGGATCTCCCCTTTTAATCCCATTATTTCAACACCTGTTGGACAATGCATGAGTGATAATGAGCTCATTGATTAAATGCAATTAATGAATAGATTGCCACCTCTTGTTGTGTGTCGTCTGTGTTTCTGTGTTTCCGGCATTTCACATTGGAACACCTCATTCACCTTCCTTGTCTTCTCTCCGCCCTCCCTTTTAGGTAAGTTAAAGAGCTGCACCTGAGCCAGCCACTGATTGATTGATTGATTGATTGATTGATTGATTGATTGATTGATTGATGCAGCACAACAGTCAAATAGTGGAGTGGAGTAGGGGAACAGCAAACAGCCAATAAAGCAGCCCGCCCGCTCGCCTGCCCGCCACAATGGACCTACCTGTGTACACTAGATGGATGTGATGGAATGTACTGTCGTCCCTACATTTCAAGAAGAAGTAAGAATTGCAGTTGCAACAAAGCCTTGCTTGCCTACAAAGAGAGCAGCAATTTGGATTTGTTACTATGTTACCTAGAAGAATAACAAACTGTGCAAGGATGGAGGTTGTAGGAGCAAGGAGAAGTTGTCTGTAAAGTTGGTGGATGCCTATTTTCCATTTTGCAGTCCCTTGTCTCCCTCTTGTGGCCTCCTGGAGGCAACTAGCTGTGCAAAAAAAAGACAGCCTGGCGGCCGGCTGTTGCAGTGTTGCCCTCTCAGGCAACACTGAGTGACTGACTGAGCCTCACCGTCTTATATAAAGTTCAGACGGAACTTTGCACGTGTCATAGTGGAGCCCTCAGGATTCCAGAGCCAGCTTTCTGACATCATAATGGGGCCTCAGAGATAAAAGCCTGGGCCCAGGCAGTGTTGGTCAGTGCTGCTCAGCAGGCAGCACTGGACTGGACTGGATTACAGCTGATACAAGGTGTGAAGGAACAAGGGGTGGCTGTGGGCATGCACTTGCTGCCGCTGCCAGTGTTTATCTGCATGGCAGCAGGGCATTTGGGCGTTGCCAGGAAGGCGTTTTTATGTAGATTCCTCCTCTTTCAGCACTGCATTGTGGTGCAAGCAAAAGAAGCAAATCCTGTCTGGCTTCCTCTCCGGCCTTTATTCACCTCCCGTGTAGCTGTGAGTGTGTGAGCCTGCAGGGCCCCATGGAATTGCCTAGAAGTAGGCTGAATCGCTGCAAGGGCTGAACAGCAGTATCGGGCAGGCTCGGGCAACGCGCGGCCCGTTCGGGTTATCGCTTCTCGGCCTTTTGGCTAAGATCAAGTGTAGTATCTGTTCTTATCAGTTTAATATCTGATACGTCCCCTATCTGGGGACCATATATTAAATGGATTTTTAGAACAGGGAGATGGAAATAGAGCTTGCTCTGTCCACTCCACGCATTGACCTGGTATTGCAGTATTTCCAGGACCGGTGCACCCTTTCCTTATGTGTTGACTAAAAGCAGATTCCAAAAGTGTTTTTTGTCTTTGCTATTGTTTCTGTCTTTCTGAAGGGATCTCCCCTTTTAATCCCATTATTTCAACACCTGTTGGACAATGCATGAGTGATAATGAGCTCATTGATTAAATGCAATTAATGAATAGATTGCCACCTCTTGTTGTGTGTCGTCTGTGTTTCTGTGTTTCCGGCATTTCACATTGGAACACCTCATTCACCTTCCTTGTCTTCTCTCCGCCCTCCCTTTTAGGTAAGTTAAAGAGCTGCACCTGAGCCAGCCACTGATTGATTGATTGATTGATTGATTGATTGATTGATTGATTGATTGATTGATGCAGCACAACAGTCAAATAGTGGAGTGGAGTAGGGGAACAGCAAACAGCCAATAAAGCAGCCCGCCCGCTCGCCTGCCCGCCACAATGGACCTACCTGTGTACACTAGATGGATGTGATGGAATGTACTGTCGTCCCTACATTTCAAGAAGAAGTAAGAATTGCAGTTGCAACAAAGCCTTGCTTGCCTACAAAGAGAGCAGCAATTTGGATTTGTTACTATGTTACCTAGAAGAATAACAAACTGTGCAAGGATGGAGGTTGTAGGAGCAAGGAGAAGTTGTCTGTAAAGTTGGTGGATGCCTATTTTCCATTTTGCAGTCCCTTGTCTCCCTCTTGTGGCCTCCTGGAGGCAACTAGCTGTGCAAAAAAAAGACAGCCTGGCGGCCGGCTGTTGCAGTGTTGCCCTCTCAGGCAACACTGAGTGACTGACTGAGCCTCACCGTCTTATATAAAGTTCAGACGGAACTTTGCACGTGTCATAGTGGAGCCCTCAGGATTCCAGAGCCAGCTTTCTGACATCATAATGGGGCCTCAGAGATAAAAGCCTGGGCCCAGGCAGTGTTGGTCAGTGCTGCTCAGCAGGCAGCACTGGACTGGACTGGATTACAGCTGATACAAGGTGTGAAGGAACAAGGGGTGGCTGTGGGCATGCACTTGCTGCCGCTGCCAGTGTTTATCTGCATGGCAGCAGGGCATTTGGGCGTTGCCAGGAAGGCGTTTTTATGTAGATTCCTCCTCTTTCAGCACTGCATTGTGGTGCAAGCAAAAGAAGCAAATCCTGTCTGGCTTCCTCTCCGGCCTTTATTCACCTCCCGTGTAGCTGTGAGTGTGTGAGCCTGCAGGGCCCCATGGAATTGCCTAGAAGTAGGCTGAATCGCTGCAAGGGCTGAACAGCAGTATCGGGCAGGCTCGGGCAACGCGCGGCCCGTTCGGGTTATCGCTTCTCGGCCTTTTGGCTAAGATCAAGTGTAGTATCTGTTCTTATCAGTTTAATATCTGATACGTCCCCTATCTGGGGACCATATATTAAATGGATTTTTAGAACAGGGAGATGGAAATAGAGCTTGCTCTGTCCACTCCACGCATTGACCTGGTATTGCAGTATTTGCAGGACCGGTGCACCCTTTCCTTATGTGTTGACTAAAAGCAGATTCCAAAAGTGTTTTTTGTCTTTGCTATTGTTTCTGTCTTTCTGAAGGGATCTCCCCTTTTAATCCCATTATTTCAACACCTGTTGGACAATGCATGAGTGATAATGAGCTCATTGATTAAATGCAATTAATGAATAGATTGCCACCTCTTGTTGTGTGTCGTCTGTGTTTCTGTGTTTCCGGCATTTCACATTGGAACACCTCATTCACCTTCCTTGTCTTCTCTCCGCCCTCCCTTTTAGGTAAGTTAAAGAGCTGCACCTGAGCCAGCCACTGATTGATTGATTGATTGATTGATTGATTGATTGATTGATGCAGCACAACAGTCAAATAGTGGAGTGGAGTAGGGGAACAGCAAACAGCCAATAAAGCAGCCCGCCCGCTCGCCTGCCCGCCACAATGGACCTACCTGTGTACACTAGATGGATGTGATGGAATGTACTGTCGTCCCTACATTTCAAGAAGAAGTAAGAATTGCAGTTGCAACAAAGCCTTGCTTGCCTACAAAGAGAGCAGCAATTTGGATTTGTTACTATGTTACCTAGAAGAATAACAAACTGTGCAAGGATGGAGGTTGTAGGAGCAAGGAGAAGTTGTCTGTAAAGTTGGTGGATGCCTATTTTCCATTTTGCAGTCCCTTGTCTCCCTCTTGTGGCCTCCTGGAGGCAACTAGCTGTGCAAAAAAAAGACAGCCTGGCGGCCGGCTGTTGCAGTGTTGCCCTCTCAGGCAACACTGAGTGACTGACTGAGCCTCACCGTCTTATATAAAGTTCAGACGGAACTTTGCACGTGTCATAGTGGAGCCCTCAGGATTCCAGAGCCAGCTTTCTGACATCATAATGGGGCCTCAGAGATAAAAGCCTGGGCCCAGGCAGTGTTGGTCAGTGCTGCTCAGCAGGCAGCACTGGACTGGACTGGATTACAGCTGATACAAGGTGTGAAGGAACAAGGGGTGGCTGTGGGCATGCACTTGCTGCCGCTGCCAGTGTTTATCTGCATGGCAGCAGGGCATTTGGGCGTTGCCAGGAAGGCGTTTTTATGTAGATTCCTCCTCTTTCAGCACTGCATTGTGGTGCAAGCAAAAGAAGCAAATCCTGTCTGGCTTCCTCTCCGGCCTTTATTCACCTCCCGTGTAGCTGTGAGTGTGTGAGCCTGCAGGGCCCCATGGAATTGCCTAGAAGTAGGCTGAATCGCTGCAAGGGCTGAACAGCAGTATCAGGCAGGCTCGGGCAACGCGCGGCCCGTTCGGGTTATCGCTTCTCGGCCTTTTGGCTAAGATCAAGTGTAGTATCTGTTCTTATCAGTTTAATATCTGATACGTCCCCTATCTGGGGACCATATATTAAATGGATTTTTAGAACAGGGAGATGGAAATAGAGCTTGCTCTGTCCACTCCACGCATTGACCTGGTATTGCAGTATTTCCAGGACCGGTGCACCCTTTCCTTATGTGTTGACTAAAAGCAGATTCCAAAAGTGTTTTTTGTCTTTGCTATTGTTTCTGTCTTTCTGAAGGGATCTCCCCTTTTAATCCCATTATTTCAACACCTGTTGGACAATGCATGAGTGATAATGAGCTCATTGATTAAATGCAATTAATGAATAGATTGCCACCTCTTGTTGTGTGTCGTCTGTGTTTCTGTGTTTCCGGCATTTCACATTGGAACACCTCATTCACCTTCCTTGTCTTCTCTCCGCCCTCCCTTTTAGGTAAGTTAAAGAGCTGCACCTGAGCCAGCCACTGATTGATTGATTGATTGATTGATTGATTGATTGATTGATTGATTGATGCAGCACAACAGTCAAATAGTGGAGTGGAGTAGGGGAACAGCAAACAGCCAATAAAGCAGCCCGCCCGCTCGCCTGCCCGCCACAATGGACCTACCTGTGTACACTAGATGGATGTGATGGAATGTACTGTCGTCCCTACATTTCAAGAAGAAGTAAGAATTGCAGTTGCAACAAAGCCTTGCTTGCCTACAAAGAGAGCAGCAATTTGGATTTGTTACTATGTTACCTAGAAGAATAACAAACTGTGCAAGGATGGAGGTTGTAGGAGCAAGGAGAAGTTGTCTGTAAAGTTGGTGGATGCCTATTTTCCATTTTGCAGTCCCTTGTCTCCCTCTTGTGGCCTCCTGGAGGCAACTAGCTGTGCAAAAAAAAGACAGCCTGGCGGCCGGCTGTTGCAGTGTTGCCCTCTCAGGCAACACTGAGTGACTGACTGAGCCTCACCGTCTTATATAAAGTTCAGACGGAACTTTGCACGTGTCATAGTGGAGCCCTCAGGATTCCAGAGCCAGCTTTCTGACATCATAATGGGGCCTCAGAGATAAAAGCCTGGGCCCAGGCAGTGTTGGTCAGTGCTGCTCAGCAGGCAGCACTGGACTGGACTGGATTACAGCTGATACAAGGTGTGAAGGAACAAGGGGTGGCTGTGGGCATGCACTTGCTGCCGCTGCCAGTGTTTATCTGCATGGCAGCAGGGCATTTGGGCGTTGCCAGGAAGGCGTTTTTATGTAGATTCCTCCTCTTTCAGCACTGCATTGTGGTGCAAGCAAAAGAAGCAAATCCTGTCTGGCTTCCTCTCCGGCCTTTATTCACCTCCCGTGTAGCTGTGAGTGTGTGAGCCTGCAGGGCCCCATGGAATTGCCTAGAAGTAGGCTGAATCGCTGCAAGGGCTGAACAGCAGTATCGGGCAGGCTCGGGCAACGCGCGGCCCGTTCGGGTTATCGCTTCTCGGCCTTTTGGCTAAGATCAAGTGTAGTATCTGTTCTTATCAGTTTAATATCTGATACGTCCCCTATCTGGGGACCATATATTAAATGGATTTTTAGAACAGGGAGATGGAAATAGAGCTTGCTCTGTCCACTCCACGCATTGACCTGGTATTGCAGTATTTCCAGGACCGGTGCACCCTTTCCTTATGTGTTGACTAAAAGCAGATTCCAAAAGTGTTTTTTGTCTTTGCTATTGTTTCTGTCTTTCTGAAGGGATCTCCCCTTTTAATCCCATTATTTCAACACCTGTTGGACAATGCATGAGTGATAATGAGCTCATTGATTAAATGCAATTAATGAATAGATTGCCACCTCTTGTTGTGTGTCGTCTGTGTTTCTGTGTTTCCGGCATTTCACATTGGAACACCTCATTCACCTTCCTTGTCTTCTCTCCGCCCTCCCTTTTAGGTAAGTTAAAGAGCTGCACCTGAGCCAGCCACTGATTGATTGATTGATTGATTGATTGATTGATTGATTGATTGATTGATGCAGCACAACAGTCAAATAGTGGAGTGGAGTAGGGGAACAGCAAACAGCCAATAAAGCAGCCCGCCCGCTCGCCTGCCCGCCACAATGGACCTACCTGTGTACACTAGATGGATGTGATGGAATGTACTGTCGTCCCTACATTTCAAGAAGAAGTAAGAATTGCAGTTGCAACAAAGCCTTGCTTGCCTACAAAGAGAGCAGCAATTTGGATTTGTTACTATGTTACCTAGAAGAATAACAAACTGTGCAAGGATGGAGGTTGTAGGAGCAAGGAGAAGTTGTCTGTAAAGTTGGTGGATGCCTATTTTCCATTTTGCAGTCCCTTGTCTCCCTCTTGTGGCCTCCTGGAGGCAACTAGGTGTGCAAAAAAAAGACAGCCTGGCGGCCGGCTGTTGCAGTGTTGCCCTCTCAGGCAACACTGAGTGACTGACTGAGCCTCACCGTCTTATATAAAGTTCAGACGGAACTTTGCACGTGTCATAGTGGAGCCCTCAGGATTCCAGAGCCAGCTTTCTGACATCATAATGGGGCCTCAGAGATAAAAGCCTGGGCCCAGGCAGTGTTGGTCAGTGCTGCTCAGCAGGCAGCACTGGACTGGACTGGATTACAGCTGATACAAGGTGTGAAGGAACAAGGGGTGGCTGTGGGCATGCACTTGCTGCCGCTGCCAGTGTTTATCTGCATGGCAGCAGGGCATTTGGGCGTTGCCAGGAAGGCGTTTTTATGTAGATTCCTCCTCTTTCAGCACTGCATTGTGGTGCAAGCAAAAGAAGCAAATCCTGTCTGGCTTCCTCTCCGGCCTTTATTCACCTCCCGTGTAGCTGTGAGTGTGTGAGCCTGCAGGGCCCCATGGAATTGCCTAGAAGTAGGCTGAATCGCTGCAAGGGCTGAACAGCAGTATCGGGCAGGCTCGGGCAACGCGCGGCCCGTTCGGGTTATCGCTTCTCGGCCTTTTGGCTAAGATCAAGTGTAGTATCTGTTCTTATCAGTTTAATATCTGATACGTCCCCTATCTGGGGACCATATATTAAATGGATTTTTAGAACAGGGAGATGGAAATAGAGCTTGCTCTGTCCACTCCACGCATTGACCTGGTATTGCAGTATTTCCAGGACCGGTGCACCCTTTCCTTATGTGTTGACTAAAAGCAGATTCCAAAAGTGTTTTTTGTCTTTGCTATTGTTTCTGTCTTTCTGAAGGGATCTCCCCTTTTAATCCCATTATTTCAACACCTGTTGGACAATGCATGAGTGATAATGAGCTCATTGATTAAATGCAATTAATGAATAGATTGCCACCTCTTGTTGTGTGTCGTCTGTGTTTCTGTGTTTCCGGCATTTCACATTGGAACACCTCATTCACCTTCCTTGTCTTCTCTCCGCCCTCCCTTTTAGGTAAGTTAAAGAGCTGCACCTGAGCCAGCCACTGATTGATTGATTGATTGATTGATTGATTGATTGATTGATTGCTTGATTGATTGATTGATTGATGCAGCACAACAGTCAAATAGTGGAGTGGAGTAGGGGAACAGCAAACAGCCAATAAAGCAGCCCGCCCGCTCGCCTGCCCGCCACAATGGACCTACCTGTGTACACTAGATGGATGTGATGGAATGTACTGTCGTCCCTACATTTCAAGAAGAAGTAAGAATTGCAGTTGCAACAAAGCCTTGCTTGCCTACAAAGAGAGCAGCAATTTGGATTTGTTACTATGTTACCTAGAAGAATAACAAACTGTGCAAGGATGGAGGTTGTAGGAGCAAGGAGAAGTTGTCTGTAAAGTTGGTGGATGCCTATTTTCCATTTTGCAGTCCCTTGTCTCCCTCTTGTGGCCTCCTGGAGGCAACTAGCTGTGCAAAAAAAAGACAGCCTGGCGGCCGGCTGTTGCAGTGTTGCCCTCTCAGGCAACACTGAGTGACTGACTGAGCCTCACCGTCTTATATAAAGTTCAGACGGAACTTTGCACGTGTCATAGTGGAGCCCTCAGGATTCCAGAGCCAGCTTTCTGACATCATAATGGGGCCTCAGAGATAAAAGCCTGGGCCCAGGCAGTGTTGGTCAGTGCTGCTCAGCAGGCAGCACTGGACTGGACTGGATTACAGCTGATACAAGGTGTGAAGGAACAAGGGGTGGCTGTGGGCATGCACTTGCTGCCGCTGCCAGTGTTTATCTGCATGGCAGCAGGGCATTTGGGCGTTGCCAGGAAGGCGTTTTTATGTAGATTCCTCCTCTTTCAGCACTGCATTGTGGTGCAAGCAAAAGAAGCAAATCCTGTCTGGCTTCCTCTCCGGCCTTTATTCACCTCCCGTGTAGCTGTGAGTGTGTGAGCCTGCAGGGCCCCATGGAATTGCCTAGAAGTAGGCTGAATCGCTGCAAGGGCTGAACAGCAGTATCGGGCAGGCTCGGGCAACGCGCGGCCCGTTCGGGTTATCGCTTCTCGGCCTTTTGGCTAAGATCAAGTGTAGTATCTGTTCTTATCAGTTTAATAACTGATACGTCCCCTATCTGGGGACCATATATTAAATGGATTTTTAGAACAGGGAGATGGAAATAGAGCTTGCTCTGTCCACTCCACGCATTGACCTGGTATTGCAGTATTTGCAGGACCGGTGCACCCTTTCCTTATGTGTTGACTAAAAGCAGATTCCAAAAGTGTTTTTTGTCTTTGCTATTGTTTCTGTCTTTCTGAAGGGATCTCCCCTTTTAATCCCATTATTTCAACACCTGTTGGACAATGCATGAGTGATAATGAGCTCATTGATTAAATGCAATTAATGAATAGATTGCCACCTCTTGTTGTGTGTCGTCTGTGTTTCTGTGTTTCCGGCATTTCACATTGGAACACCTCATTCACCTTCCTTGTCTTCTCTCCGCCCTCCCTTTTAGGTAAGTTAAAGAGCTGCACCTGAGCCAGCCACTGATTGATTGATTGATTGATTGATTGATTGATTGATTGATTGATTGATTGATTGATGCAGCACAACAGTCAAATAGTGGAGTGGAGTAGGGGAACAGCAAACAGCCAATAAAGCAGCCCGCCCGCTCGCCTGCCCGCCACAATGGACCTACCTGTGTACACTAGATGGATGTGATGGAATGTACTGTCGTCCCTACATTTCAAGAAGAAGTAAGAATTGCAGTTGCAACAAAGCCTTGCTTGCCTACAAAGAGAGCAGCAATTTGGATTTGTTACTATGTTACCTAGAAGAATAACAAACTGTGCAAGGATGGAGGTTGTAGGAGCAAGGAGAAGTTGTCTGTAAAGTTGGTGGATGCCTATTTTCCATTTTGCAGTCCCTTGTCTCCCTCTTGTGGCCTCCTGGAGGCAACTAGCTGTGCAAAAAAAAGACAGCCTGGCGGCCGGCTGTTGCAGTGTTGCCCTCTCAGGCAACACTGAGTGACTGACTGAGCCTCACCGTCTTATATAAAGTTCAGACGGAACTTTGCACGTGTCATAGTGGAGCCCTCAGGATTCCAGAGCCAGCTTTCTGACATCATAATGGGGCCTCAGAGATAAAAGCCTGGGCCCAGGCAGTGTTGGTCAGTGCTGCTCAGCAGGCAGCACTGGACTGGACTGGATTACAGCTGATACAAGGTGTGAAGGAACAAGGGGTGGCTGTGGGCATGCACTTGCTGCCGCTGCCAGTGTTTATCTGCATGGCAGCAGGGCATTTGGGCGTTGCCAGGAAGGCGTTTTTATGTAGATTCCTCCTCTTTCAGCACTGCATTGTGGTGCAAGCAAAAGAAGCAAATCCTGTCTGGCTTCCTCTCCGGCCTTTATTCACCTCCCGTGTAGCTGTGAGTGTGTGAGCCTGCAGGGCCCCATGGAATTGCCTAGAAGTAGGCTGAATCGCTGCAAGGGCTGAACAGCAGTATCGGGCAGGCTCGGGCAACGCGCGGCCCGTTCGGGTTATCGCTTCTCGGCCTTTTGGCTAAGATCAAGTGTAGTATCTGTTCTTATCAGTTTAATATCTGATACGTCCCCTATCTGGGGACCATATATTAAATGGATTTTTAGAACAGGGAGATGGAAATAGAGCTTGCTCTGTCCACTCCACGCATTGACCTGGTATTGCAGTATTTCCAGGACCGGTGCACCCTTTCCTTATGTGTTGACTAAAAGCAGATTCCAAAAGTGTTTTTTGTCTTTGCTATTGTTTCTGTCTTTCTGAAGGGATCTCCCCTTTTAATCCCATTATTTCAACACCTGTTGGACAATGCATGAGTGATAATGAGCTCATTGATTAAATGCAATTAATGAATAGATTGCCACCTCTTGTTGTGTGTCGTCTGTGTTTCTGTGTTTCCGGCATTTCACATTGGAACACCTCATTCACCTTCCTTGTCTTCTCTCCGCCCTCCCTTTTAGGTAAGTTAAAGAGCTGCACCTGAGCCAGCCACTGATTGATTGATTGATTGATTGATTGATTGATTGATTGATTGATTGATGCAGCACAACAGTCAAATAGTGGAGTGGAGTAGGGGAACAGCAAACAGCCAATAAAGCAGCCCGCCCGCTCGCCTGCCCGCCACAATGGACCTACCTGTGTACACTAGATGGATGTGATGGAATGTACTGTCGTCCCTACATTTCAAGAAGAAGTAAGAATTGCAGTTGCAACAAAGCCTTGCTTGCCTACAAAGAGAGCAGCAATTTGGATTTGTTACTATGTTACCTAGAAGAATAACAAACTGTGCAAGGATGGAGGTTGTAGGAGCAAGGAGAAGTTGTCTGTAAAGTTGGTGGATGCCTATTTTCCATTTTGCAGTCCCTTGTCTCCCTCTTGTGGCCTCCTGGAGGCAACTAGCTGTGCAAAAAAAAGACAGCCTGGCGGCCGGCTGTTGCAGTGTTGCCCTCTCAGGCAACACTGAGTGACTGACTGAGCCTCACCGTCTTATATAAAGTTCAGACGGAACTTTGCACGTGTCATAGTGGAGCCCTCAGGATTCCAGAGCCAGCTTTCTGACATCATAATGGGGCCTCAGAGATAAAAGCCTGGGCCCAGGCAGTGTTGGTCAGTGCTGCTCAGCAGGCAGCACTGGACTGGACTGGATTACAGCTGATACAAGGTGTGAAGGAACAAGGGGTGGCTGTGGGCATGCACTTGCTGCCGCTGCCAGTGTTTATCTGCATGGCAGCAGGGCATTTGGGCGTTGCCAGGAAGGCGTTTTTATGTAGATTCCTCCTCTTTCAGCACTGCATTGTGGTGCAAGCAAAAGAAGCAAATCCTGTCTGGCTTCCTCTCCGGCCTTTATTCACCTCCCGTGTAGCTGTGAGTGTGTGAGCCTGCAGGGCCCCATGGAATTGCCTAGAAGTAGGCTGAATCGCTGCAAGGGCTGAAGAGCAGTATCGGGCAGGCTCGGGCAACGCGCGGCCCGTTCGGGTTATCGCTTCTCGGCCTTTTGGCTAAGATCAAGTGTAGTATCTGTTCTTATCAGTTTAATATCTGATACGTCCCCTATCTGGGGACCATATATTAAATGGATTTTTAGAACAGGGAGATGGAAATAGAGCTTGCTCTGTCCACTCCACGCATTGACCTGGTATTGCAGTATTTCCAGGACCGGTGCACCCTTTCCTTATGTGTTGACTAAAAGCAGATTCCAAAAGTGTTTTTTGTCTTTGCTATTGTTTCTGTCTTTCTGAAGGGATCTCCCCTTTTAATCCCATTATTTCAACACCTGTTGGACAATGCATGAGTGATAATGAGCTCATTGATTAAATGCAATTAATGAATAGATTGCCACCTCTTGTTGTGTGTCGTCTGTGTTTCTGTGTTTCCGGCATTTCACATTGGAACACCTCATTCACCTTCCTTGTCTTCTCTCCGCCCTCCCTTTTAGGTAAGTTAAAGAGCTGCACCTGAGCCAGCCACTGATTGATTGATTGATTGATTGATTGATTGATTGATTGATTGATTGATTGATTGATTGATTGATGCAGCACAACAGTCAAATAGTGGAGTGGAGTAGGGGAACAGCAAACAGCCAATAAAGCAGCCCGCCCGCTCGCCTGCCCGCCACAATGGACCTACCTGTGTACACTAGATGGATGTGATGGAATGTACTGTCGTCCCTACATTTCAAGAAGAAGTAAGAATTGCAGTTGCAACAAAGCCTTGCTTGCCTACAAAGAGAGCAGCAATTTGGATTTGTTACTATGTTACCTAGAAGAATAACAAACTGTGCAAGGATGGAGGTTGTAGGAGCAAGGAGAAGTTGTCTGTAAAGTTGGTGGATGCCTATTTTCCATTTTGCAGTCCCTTGTCTCCCTCTTGTGGCCTCCTGGAGGCAACTAGCTGTGCAAAAAAAAGACAGCCTGGCGGCCGGCTGTTGCAGTGTTGCCCTCTCAGGCAACACTGAGTGACTGACTGAGCCTCACCGTCTTATATAAAGTTCAGACGGAACTTTGCACGTGTCATAGTGGAGCCCTCAGGATTCCAGAGCCAGCTTTCTGACATCATAATGGGGCCTCAGAGATAAAAGCCTGGGCCCAGGCAGTGTTGGTCAGTGCTGCTCAGCAGGCAGCACTGGACTGGACTGGATTACAGCTGATACAAGGTGTGAAGGAACAAGGGGTGGCTGTGGGCATGCACTTGCTGCCGCTGCCAGTGTTTATCTGCATGGCAGCAGGGCATTTGGGCGTTGCCAGGAAGGCGTTTTTATGTAGATTCCTCCTCTTTCAGCACTGCATTGTGGTGCAAGCAAAAGAAGCAAATCCTGTCTGGCTTCCTCTCCGGCCTTTATTCACCTCCCGTGTAGCTGTGAGTGTGTGAGCCTGCAGGGCCCCATGGAATTGCCTAGAAGTAGGCTGAATCGCTGCAAGGGCTGAACAGCAGTATCGGGCAGGCTCGGGCAACGCGCGGCCCGTTCGGGTTATCGCTTCTCGGCCTTTTGGCTAAGATCAAGTGTAGTATCTGTTCTTATCAGTTTAATATCTGATACGTCCCCTATCTGGGGACCATATATTAAATGGATTTTTAGAACAGGGAGATGGAAATAGAGCTTGCTCTGTCCACTCCACGCATTGACCTGGTATTGCAGTATTTCCAGGACCGGTGCACCCTTTCCTTATGTGTTGACTAAAAGCAGATTCCAAAAGTGTTTTTTGTCTTTGCTATTGTTTCTGTCTTTCTGAAGGGATCTCCCCTTTTAATCCCATTATTTCAACACCTGTTGGACAATGCATGAGTGATAATGAGCTCATTGATTAAATGCAATTAATGAATAGATTGCCACCTCTTGTTGTGTGTCGTCTGTGTTTCTGTGTTTCCGGCATTTCACATTGGAACACCTCATTCACCTTCCTTGTCTTCTCTCCGCCCTCCCTTTTAGGTAAGTTAAAGAGCTGCACCTGAGCCAGCCACTGATTGATTGATTGATTGATTGATTGATTGATTGATTGATGCAGCACAACAGTCAAATAGTGGAGTGGAGTAGGGGAACAGCAAACAGCCAATAAAGCAGCCCGCCCGCTCGCCTGCCCGCCACAATGGACCTACCTGTGTACACTAGATGGATGTGATGGAATGTACTGTCGTCCCTACATTTCAAGAAGAAGTAAGAATTGCAGTTGCAACAAAGCCTTGCTTGCCTACAAAGAGAGCAGCAATTTGGATTTGTTACTATGTTACCTAGAAGAATAACAAACTGTGCAAGGATGGAGGTTGTAGGAGCAAGGAGAAGTTGTCTGTAAAGTTGGTGGATGCCTATTTTCCATTTTGCAGTCCCTTGTCTCCCTCTTGTGGCCTCCTGGAGGCAACTAGCTGTGCAAAAAAAAGACAGCCTGGCGGCCGGCTGTTGCAGTGTTGCCCTCTCAGGCAACACTGAGTGACTGACTGAGCCTCACCGTCTTATATAAAGTTCAGACGGAACTTTGCACGTGTCATAGTGGAGCCCTCAGGATTCCAGAGCCAGCTTTCTGACATCATAATGGGGCCTCAGAGATAAAAGCCTGGGCCCAGGCAGTGTTGGTCAGTGCTGCTCAGCAGGCAGCACTGGACTGGACTGGATTACAGCTGATACAAGGTGTGAAGGAACAAGGGGTGGCTGTGGGCATGCACTTGCTGCCGCTGCCAGTGTTTATCTGCATGGCAGCAGGGCATTTGGGCGTTGCCAGGAAGGCGTTTTTATGTAGATTCCTCCTCTTTCAGCACTGCATTGTGGTGCAAGCAAAAGAAGCAAATCCTGTCTGGCTTCCTCTCCGGCCTTTATTCACCTCCCGTGTAGCTGTGAGTGTGTGAGCCTGCAGGGCCCCATGGAATTGCCTAGAAGTAGGCTGAATCGCTGCAAGGGCTGAACAGCAGTATCGGGCAGGCTCGGGCAACGCGCGGCCCGTTCGGGTTATCGCTTCTCGGCCTTTTGGCTAAGATCAAGTGTAGTATCTGTTCTTATCAGTTTAATATCTGATACGTCCCCTATCTGGGGACCATATATTAAATGGATTTTTAGAACAGGGAGATGGAAATAGAGCTTGCTCTGTCCACTCCACGCATTGACCTGGTATTGCAGTATTTCCAGGACCGGTGCACCCTTTCCTTATGTGTTGACTAAAAGCAGATTCCAAAAGTGTTTTTTGTCTTTGCTATTGTTTCTGTCTTTCTGAAGGGATCTCCCCTTTTAATCCCATTATTTCAACACCTGTTGGACAATGCATGAGTGATAATGAGCTCATTGATTAAATGCAATTAATGAATAGATTGCCACCTCTTGTTGTGTGTCGTCTGTGTTTCTGTGTTTCCGGCATTTCACATTGGAACACCTCATTCACCTTCCTTGTCTTCTCTCCGCCCTCCCTTTTAGGTAAGTTAAAGAGCTGCACCTGAGCCAGCCACTGATTGATTGATTGATTGATTGATTGATTGATTGATTGATTGATTGATTGATTGATGCAGCACAACAGTCAAATAGTGGAGTGGAGTAGGGGAACAGCAAACAGCCAATAAAGCAGCCCGCCCGCTCGCCTGCCCGCCACAATGGACCTACCTGTGTACACTAGATGGATGTGATGGAATGTACTGTCGTCCCTACATTTCAAGAAGAAGTAAGAATTGCAGTTGCAACAAAGCCTTGCTTGCCTACAAAGAGAGCAGCAATTTGGATTTGTTACTATGTTACCTAGAAGAATAACAAACTGTGCAAGGATGGAGGTTGTAGGAGCAAGGAGAAGTTGTCTGTAAAGTTGGTGGATGCCTATTTTCCATTTTGCAGTCCCTTGTCTCCCTCTTGTGGCCTCCTGGAGGCAACTAGCTGTGCAAAAAAAAGACAGCCTGGCGGCCGGCTGTTGCAGTGTTGCCCTCTCAGGCAACACTGAGTGACTGACTGAGCCTCACCGTCTTATATAAAGTTCAGACGGAACTTTGCACGTGTCATAGTGGAGCCCTCAGGATTCCAGAGCCAGCTTTCTGACATCATAATGGGGCCTCAGAGATAAAAGCCTGGGCCCAGGCAGTGTTGGTCAGTGCTGCTCAGCAGGCAGCACTGGACTGGACTGGATTACAGCTGATACAAGGTGTGAAGGAACAAGGGGTGGCTGTGGGCATGCACTTGCTGCCGCTGCCAGTGTTTATCTGCATGGCAGCAGGGCATTTGGGCGTTGCCAGGAAGGCGTTTTTATGTAGATTCCTCCTCTTTCAGCACTGCATTGTGGTGCAAGCAAAAGAAGCAAATCCTGTCTGGCTTCCTCTCCGGCCTTTATTCACCTCCCGTGTAGCTGTGAGTGTGTGAGCCTGCAGGGCCCCATGGAATTGCCTAGAAGTAGGCTGAATCGCTGCAAGGGCTGAACAGCAGTATCGGGCAGGCTCGGGCAACGCGCGGCCCGTTCGGGTTATCGCTTCTCGGCCTTTTGGCTAAGATCAAGTGTAGTATCTGTTCTTATCAGTTTAATATCTGATACGTCCCCTATCTGGGGACCATATATTAAATGGATTTTTAGAACAGGGAGATGGAAATAGAGCTTGCTCTGTCCACTCCACGCATTGACCTGGTATTGCAGTATTTCCAGGACCGGTGCACCCTTTCCTTATGTGTTGACTAAAAGCAGATTCCAAAAGTGTTTTTTGTCTTTGCTATTGTTTCTGTCTTTCTGAAGGGATCTCCCCTTTTAATCCCATTATTTCAACACCTGTTGGACAATGCATGAGTGATAATGAGCTCATTGATTAAATGCAATTAATGAATAGATTGCCACCTCTTGTTGTGTGTCGTCTGTGTTTCTGTGTTTCCGGCATTTCACATTGGAACACCTCATTCACCTTCCTTGTCTTCTCTCCGCCCTCCCTTTTAGGTAAGTTAAAGAGCTGCACCTGAGCCAGCCACTGATTGATTGATTGATTGATTGATTGATTGATTGATTGATTGATTGATGCAGCACAACAGTCAAATAGTGGAGTGGAGTAGGGGAACAGCAAACAGCCAATAAAGCAGCCCGCCCGCTCGCCTGCCCGCCACAATGGACCTACCTGTGTACACTAGATGGATGTGATGGAATGTACTGTCGTCCCTACATTTCAAGAAGAAGTAAGAATTGCAGTTGCAACAAAGCCTTGCTTGCCTACAAAGAGAGCAGCAATTTGGATTTGTTACTATGTTACCTAGAAGAATAACAAACTGTGCAAGGATGGAGGTTGTAGGAGCAAGGAGAAGTTGTCTGTAAAGTTGGTGGATGCCTATTTTCCATTTTGCAGTCCCTTGTCTCCCTCTTGTGGCCTCCTGGAGGCAACTAGCTGTGCAAAAAAAAGACAGCCTGGCGGCCGGCTGTTGCAGTGTTGCCCTCTCAGGCAACACTGAGTGACTGACTGAGCCTCACCGTCTTATATAAAGTTCAGACGGAACTTTGCACGTGTCATAGTGGAGCCCTCAGGATTCCAGAGCCAACTTTCTGACATCATAATGGGGCCTCAGAGATAAAAGCCTGGGCCCAGGCAGTGTTGGTCAGTGCTGCTCAGCAGGCAGCACTGGACTGGACTGGATTACAGCTGATACAAGGTGTGAAGGAACAAGGGGTGGCTGTGGGCATGCACTTGCTGCCGCTGCCAGTGTTTATCTGCATGGCAGCAGGGCATTTGGGCGTTGCCAGGAAGGCGTTTTTATGTAGATTCCTCCTCTTTCAGCACTGCATTGTGGTGCAAGCAAAAGAAGCAAATCCTGTCTGGCTTCCTCTCCGGCCTTTATTCACCTCCCGTGTAGCTGTGAGTGTGTGAGCCTGCAGGGCCCCATGGAATTGCCTAGAAGTAGGCTGAATCGCTGCAAGGGCTGAACAGCAGTATCGGGCAGGCTCGGGCAACGCGCGGCCCGTTCGGGTTATCGCTTCTCGGCCTTTTGGCTAAGATCAAGTGTAGTATCTGTTCTTATCAGTTTAATATCTGATACGTCCCCTATCTGGGGACCATATATTAAATGGATTTTTAGAACAGGGAGATGGAAATAGAGCTTGCTCTGTCCACTCCACGCATTGACCTGGTATTGCAGTATTTCCAGGACCGGTGCACCCTTTCCTTATGTGTTGACTAAAAGCAGATTCCAAAAGTGTTTTTTGTCTTTGCTATTGTTTCTGTCTTTCTGAAGGGATCTCCCCTTTTAATCCCATTATTTCAACACCTGTTGGACAATGCATGAGTGATAATGAGCTCATTGATTAAATGCAATTAATGAATAGATTGCCACCTCTTGTTGTGTGTCGTCTGTGTTTCTGTGTTTCCGGCATTTCACATTGGAACACCTCATTCACCTTCCTTGTCTTCTCTCCGCCCTCCCTTTTAGGTAAGTTAAAGAGCTGCACCTGAGCCAGCCACTGATTGATTGATTGATTGATTGATTGATTGATTGATTGATTGATGCAGCACAACAGTCAAATAGTGGAGTGGAGTAGGGGAACAGCAAACAGTCAATAAAGCAGCCCGCCCGCTCGCCTGCCCGCCACAATGGACCTACCTGTGTACACTAGATGGATGTGATGGAATGTACTGTCGTCCCTACATTTCAAGAAGAAGTAAGAATTGCAGTTGCAACAAAGCCTTGATTGCCTACAAAGAGAGCAGCAATTTGGATTTGTTGCTATGTTACCTAGAAGAATAACAAACTGTGCAAGGATGGAGGTTGTAGGAGCAAGGAGAAGTTGTCTGTAAAGTTGGTGGATGCCTATTTTCCATTTTGCAGTCCCTTGTCTCCCTCTTGTGGCCTCCTGGAGGCAACTAGCTGTGCAAAAAAAAGACAGCCTGGCGGCCGGCTGTTGCAGTGTTGCCCTCTCAGGCAACACTGAGTGACTGACTGAGCCTCACCGTCTTATATAAAGTTCAGACGGAACTTTGCACGTGTCATAGTGGAGCCCTCAGGATTCCAGAGCCAGCTTTCTGACATCATAATGGGGCCTCAGAGATAAAAGCCTGGGCCCAGGCAGTGTTGGTCAGTGCTGCTCAGCAGGCAGCACTGGACTGGACTGGATTACAGCTGATACAAGGTGTGAAGGAACAAGGGGTGGCTGTGGGCATGCACTTGCTGCCGCTGCCAGTGTTTATCTGCATGGCAGCAGGGCATTTGGGCGTTGCCAGGAAGGCGTTTTTATGTAGATTCCTCCTCTTTCAGCACTGCATTGTGGTGCAAGCAAAAGAAGCAAATCCTGTCTGGCTTCCTCTCCGGCCTTTATTCACCTCCCGTGTAGCTGTGAGTGTGTGAGCCTGCAGGGCCCCATGGAATTGCCTAGAAGTAGGCTGAATCGCTGCAAGGGCTGAACAGCAGTATCGGGCAGGCTCGGGCAACGCGCGGCCCGTTCGGGTTATCGCTTCTCGGCCTTTTGCCTAAGATCAAGTGTAGTATCTGTTCTTATCAGTTTAATATCTGATACGTCCCCTATCTGGGGACCATATATTAAATGGATTTTTAGAACAGGGAGATGGAAATAGAGCTTGCTCTGTCCACTCCACGCATTGACCTGGTATTGCAGTATTTCCAGGACCGGTGCACCCTTTCCTTATGTGTTGACTAAAAGCAGATTCCAAAAGTGTTTTTTGTCTTTGCTATTGTTTCTGTCTTTCTGAAGGGATCTCCCCTTTTAATCCCATTATTTCAACACCTGTTGGACAATGCATGAGTGATAATGAGCTCATTGATTAAATGCAATTAATGAATAGATTGCCACCTCTTGTTGTGTGTCGTCTGTGTTTCTGTGTTTCCGGCATTTCACATTGGAACACCTCATTCACCTTCCTTGTCTTCTCTCCGCCCTCCCTTTTAGGTAAGTTAAAGAGCTGCACCTGAGCCAGCCACTGATTGATTGATTGATTGATTGATTGATTGATTGATTGATTGATTGATTGATTGATTGATGCAGCACAACAGTCAAATAGTGGAGTGGAGTAGGGGAACAGCAAACAGCCAATAAAGCAGCCCGCCCGCTCGCCTGCCCGCCACAATGGACCTACCTGTGTACACTAGATGGATGTGATGGAATGTACTGTCGTCCCTACATTTCAAGAAGAAGTAAGAATTGCAGTTGCAACAAAGCCTTGCTTGCCTACAAAGAGAGCAGCAATTTGGATTTGTTACTATGTTACCTAGAAGAATAACAAACTGTGCAAGGATGGAGGTTGTAGGAGCAAGGAGAAGTTGTCTGTAAAGTTGGTGGATGCCTATTTTCCATTTTGCAGTCCCTTGTCTCCCTCTTGTGGCCTCCTGGAGGCAACTAGCTGTGCAAAAAAAAGACAGCCTGGCGGCCGGCTGTTGCAGTGTTGCCCTCTCAGGCAACACTGAGTGACTGACTGAGCCTCACCGTCTTATATAAAGTTCAGACGGAACTTTGCACGTGTCATAGTGGAGCCCTCAGGATTCCAGAGCCAACTTTCTGACATCATAATGGGGCCTCAGAGATAAAAGCCTGGGCCCAGGCAGTGTTGGTCAGTGCTGCTCAGCAGGCAGCACTGGACTGGACTGGATTACAGCTGATACAAGGTGTGAAGGAACAAGGGGTGGCTGTGGGCATGCACTTGCTGCCGCTGCCAGTGTTTATCTGCATGGCAGCAGGGCATTTGGGCGTTGCCAGGAAGGCGTTTTTATGTAGATTCCTCCTCTTTCAGCACTGCATTGTGGTGCAAGCAAAAGAAGCAAATCCTGTCTGGCTTCCTCTCCGGCCTTTATTCACCTCCCGTGTAGCTGTGAGTGTGTGAGCCTGCAGGGCCCCATGGAATTGCCTAGAAGTAGGCTGAATCGCTGCAAGGGCTGAACAGCAGTATCGGGCAGGCTCGGGCAACGCGCGGCCCGTTCGGGTTATCGCTTCTCGGCCTTTTGGCTAAGATCAAGTGTAGTATCTGTTCTTATCAGTTTAATATCTGATACGTCCCCTATCTGGGGACCATATATTAAATGGATTTTTAGAACAGGGAGATGGAAATAGAGCTTGCTCTGTCCACTCCACGCATTGACCTGGTATTGCAGTATTTCCAGGACCGGTGCACCCTTTCCTTATGTGTTGACTAAAAGCAGATTCCAAAAGTGTTTTTTGTCTTTGCTATTGTTTCTGTCTTTCTGAAGGGATCTCCCCTTTTAATCCCATTATTTCAACACCTGTTGGACAATGCATGAGTGATAATGAGCTCATTGATTAAATGCAATTAATGAATAGATTGCCACCTCTTGTTGTGTGTCGTCTGTGTTTCTGTGTTTCCGGCATTTCACATTGGAACACCTCATTCACCTTCCTTGTCTTCTCTCCGCCCTCCCTTTTAGGTAAGTTAAAGAGCTGCACCTGAGCCAGCCACTGATTGATTGATTGATTGATTGATTGATTGATTGATTGATTGATTGATTGATGCAGCACAACAGTCAAATAGTGGAGTGGAGTAGGGGAACAGCAAACAGTCAATAAAGCAGCCCGCCCGCTCGCCTGCCCGCCACAATGGACCTACCTGTGTACACTAGATGGATGTGATGGAATGTACTGTCGTCCCTACATTTCAAGAAGAAGTAAGAATTGCAGTTGCAACAAAGCCTTGATTGCCTACAAAGAGAGCAGCAATTTGGATTTGTTGCTATGTTACCTAGAAGAATAACAAACTGTGCAAGGATGGAGGTTGTAGGAGCAAGGAGAAGTTGTCTGTAAAGTTGGTGGATGCCTATTTTCCATTTTGCAGTCCCTTGTCTCCCTCTTGTGGCCTCCTGGAGGCAACTAGCTGTGCAAAAAAAAGACAGCCTGGCGGCCGGCTGTTGCAGTGTTGCCCTCTCAGGCAACACTGAGTGACTGACTGAGCCTCACCGTCTTATATAAAGTTCAGACGGAACTTTGCACGTGTCATAGTGGAGCCCTCAGGATTCCAGAGCCAGCTTTCTGACATCATAATGGGGCCTCAGAGATAAAAGCCTGGGCCCAGGCAGTGTTGGTCAGTGCTGCTCAGCAGGCAGCACTGGACTGGACTGGATTACAGCTGATACAAGGTGTGAAGGAACAAGGGGTGGCTGTGGGCATGCACTTGCTGCCGCTGCCAGTGTTTATCTGCATGGCAGCAGGGCATTTGGGCGTTGCCAGGAAGGCGTTTTTATGTAGATTCCTCCTCTTTCAGCACTGCATTGTGGTGCAAGCAAAAGAAGCAAATCCTGTCTGGCTTCCTCTCCGGCCTTTATTCACCTCCCGTGTAGCTGTGAGTGTGTGAGCCTGCAGGGCCCCATGGAATTGCCTAGAAGTAGGCTGAATCGCTGCAAGGGCTGAACAGCAGTATCGGGCAGGCTCGGGCAACGCGCGGCCCGTTCGGGTTATCGCTTCTCGGCCTTTTGGCTAAGATCAAGTGTAGTATCTGTTCTTATCAGTTTAATATCTGATACGTCCCCTATCTGGGGACCATATATTAAATGGATTTTTAGAACAGGGAGATGGAAATAGAGCTTGCTCTGTCCACTCCACGCATTGACCTGGTATTGCAGTATTTCCAGGACCGGTGCACCCTTTCCTTATGTGTTGACTAAAAGCAGATTCCAAAAGTGTTTTTTGTCTTTGCTATTGTTTCTGTCTTTCTGAAGGGATCTCCCCTTTTAATCCCATTATTTCAACACCTGTTGGACAATGCATGAGTGATAATGAGCTCATTGATTAAATGCAATTAATGAATAGATTGCCACCTCTTGTTGTGTGTCGTCTGTGTTTCTGTGTTTCCGGCATTTCACATTGGAACACCTCATTCACCTTCCTTGTCTTCTCTCCGCCCTCCCTTTTAGGTAAGTTAAAGAGCTGCACCTGAGCCAGCCACTGATTGATTGATTGATTGATTGATTGATTGATTGATTGATTGATGCAGCACAACAGTCAAATAGTGGAGTGGAGTAGGGGAACAGCAAACAGCCAATAAAGCAGCCCGCCCGCTCGCCTGCCCGCCACAATGGACCTACCTGTGTACACTAGATGGATGTGATGGAATGTACTGTCGTCCCTACATTTCAAGAAGAAGTAAGAATTGCAGTTGCAACAAAGCCTTGCTTGCCTACAAAGAGAGCAGCAATTTGGATTTGTTACTATGTTACCTAGAAGAATAACAAACTGTGCAAGGATGGAGGTTGTAGGAGCAAGGAGAAGTTGTCTGTAAAGTTGGTGGATGCCTATTTTCCATTTTGCAGTCCCTTGTCTCCCTCTTGTGGCCTCCTGGAGGCAACTAGCTGTGCAAAAAAAAGACAGCCTGGCGGCCGGCTGTTGCAGTGTTGCCCTCTCAGGCAACACTGAGTGACTGACTGAGCCTCACCGTCTTATATAAAGTTCAGACGGAACTTTGCACGTGTCATAGTGGAGCCCTCAGGATTCCAGAGCCAGCTTTCTGACATCATAATGGGGCCTCAGAGATAAAAGCCTGGGCCCAGGCAGTGTTGGTCAGTGCTGCTCAGCAGGCAGCACTGGACTGGATTACAGCTGATACAAGGTGTGAAGGAACAAGGGGTGGCTGTGGGCATGCACTTGCTGCCGCTGCCAGTGTTTATCTGCATGGCAGCAGGGCATTTGGGCGTTGCCAGGAAGGCGTTTTTATGTAGATTCCTCCTCTTTCAGCACTGCATTGTGGTGCAAGCAAAAGAAGCAAATCCTGTCTGGCTTCCTCTCCGGCCTTTATTCACCTCCCGTGTAGCTGTGAGTGTGTGAGCCTGCAGGGCCCCATGGAATTGCCTAGAAGTAGGCTGAATCGCTGCAAGGGCTGAACAGCAGTATCGGGCAGGCTCGGGCAACGCGCGGCCCGTTCGGGTTATCGCTTCTCGGCCTTTTGGCTAAGATCAAGTGTAGTATCTGTTCTTATCAGTTTAATATCTGATACGTCCCCTATCTGGGGACCATATATTAAATGGATTTTTAGAACAGGGAGATGGAAATAGAGCTTGCTCTGTCCACTCCACGCATTGACCTGGTATTGCAGTATTTCCAGGACCGGTGCACCCTTTCCTTATGTGTTGACTAAAAGCAGATTCCAAAAGTGTTTTTTGTCTTTGCTATTGTTTCTGTCTTTCTGAAGGGATCTCCCCTTTTAATCCCATTATTTCAACACCTGTTGGACAATGCATGAGTGATAATGAGCTCATTGATTAAATGCAATTAATGAATAGATTGCCACCTCTTGTTGTGTGTCGTCTGTGTTTCTGTGTTTCCGGCATTTCACATTGGAACACCTCATTCACCTTCCTTGTCTTCTCTCCGCCCTCCCTTTTAGGTAAGTTAAAGAGCTGCACCTGAGCCAGCCACTGATTGATTGATTGATTGATTGATTGATTGATTGATTGATTGATTGATTGATTGATGCAGCACAACAGTCAAATAGTGGAGTGGAGTAGGGGAACAGCAAACAGCCAATAAAGCAGCCCGCCCGCTCGCCTGCCCGCCACAATGGACCTACCTGTGTACACTAGATGGATGTGATGGAATGTACTGTCGTCCCTACATTTCAAGAAGAAGTAAGAATTGCAGTTGCAACAAAGCCTTGCTTGCCTACAAAGAGAGCAGCAATTTGGATTTGTTACTATGTTACCTAGAAGAATAACAAACTGTGCAAGGATGGAGGTTGTAGGAGCAAGGAGAAGTTGTCTGTAAAGTTGGTGGATGCCTATTTTCCATTTTGCAGTCCCTTGTCTCCCTCTTGTGGCCTCCTGGAGGCAACTAGCTGTGCAAAAAAAAGACAGCCTGGCGGCCGGCTGTTGCAGTGTTGCCCTCTCAGGCAACACTGAGTGACTGACTGAGCCTCACCGTCTTATATAAAGTTCAGACGGAACTTTGCACGTGTCATAGTGGAGCCCTCAGGATTCCAGAGCCAGCTTTCTGACATCATAATGGGGCCTCAGAGATAAAAGCCTGGGCCCAGGCAGTGTTGGTCAGTGCTGCTCAGCAGGCAGCACTGGACTGGACTGGATTACAGCTGATACAAGGTGTGAAGGAACAAGGGGTGGCTGTGGGCATGCACTTGCTGCCGCTGCCAGTGTTTATCTGCATGGCAGCAGGGCATTTGGGCGTTGCCAGGAAGGCGTTTTTATGTAGATTCCTCCTCTTTCAGCACTGCATTGTGGTGCAAGCAAAAGAAGCAAATCCTGTCTGGCTTCCTCTCCGGCCTTTATTCACCTCCCGTGTAGCTGTGAGTGTGTGAGCCTGCAGGGCCCCATGGAATTGCCTAGAAGTAGGCTGAATCGCTGCAAGGGCTGAACAGCAGTATCGGGCAGGCTCGGGCAACGCGCGGCCCGTTCGGGTTATCGCTTCTCGGCCTTTTGGCTAAGATCAAGTGTAGTATCTGTTCTTATCAGTTTAATATCTGATACGTCCCCTATCTGGGGACCATATATTAAATGGATTTTTAGAACAGGGAGATGGAAATAGAGCTTGCTCTGTCCACTCCACGCATTGACCTGGTATTGCAGTATTTCCAGGACCGGTGCACCCTTTCCTTATGTGTTGACTAAAAGCAGATTCCAAAAGTGTTTTTTGTCTTTGCTATTGTTTCTGTCTTTCTGAAGGGATCTCCCCTTTTAATCCCATTATTTCAACACCTGTTGGACAATGCATGAGTGATAATGAGCTCATTGATTAAATGCAATTAATGAATAGATTGCCACCTCTTGTTGTGTGTCGTCTGTGTTTCTGTGTTTCCGGCATTTCACATTGGAACACCTCATTCACCTTCCTTGTCTTCTCTCCGCCCTCCCTTTTAGGTAAGTTAAAGAGCTGCACCTGAGCCAGCCACTGATTGATTGATTGATTGATTGATTGATTGATTGATTGATGCAGCACAACAGTCAAATAGTGGAGTGGAGTAGGGGAACAGCAAACAGCCAATAAAGCAGCCCGCCCGCTCGCCTGCCCGCCACAATGGACCTACCTGTGTACACTAGATGGATGTGATGGAATGTACTGTCGTCCCTACATTTCAAGAAGAAGTAAGAATTGCAGTTGCAACAAAGCCTTGCTTGCCTACAAAGAGAGCAGCAATTTGGATTTGTTACTATGTTACCTAGAAGAATAACAAACTGTGCAAGGATGGAGGTTGTAGGAGCAAGGAGAAGTTGTCTGTAAAGTTGGTGGATGCCTATTTTCCATTTTGCAGTCCCTTGTCTCCCTCTTGTGGCCTCCTGGAGGCAACTAGCTGTGCAAAAAAAAGACAGCCTGGCGGCCGGCTGTTGCAGTGTTGCCCTCTCAGGCAACACTGAGTGACTGACTGAGCCTCACCGTCTTATATAAAGTTCAGACGGAACTTTGCACGTGTCATAGTGGAGCCCTCAGGATTCCAGAGCCAGCTTTCTGACATCATAATGGGGCCTCAGAGATAAAAGCCTGGGCCCAGGCAGTGTTGGTCAGTGCTGCTCAGCAGGCAGCACTGGACTGGACTGGATTACAGCTGATACAAGGTGTGAAGGAACAAGGGGTGGCTGTGGGCATGCACTTGCTGCCGCTGCCAGTGTTTATCTGCATGGCAGCAGGGCATTTGGGCGTTGCCAGGAAGGCGTTTTTATGTAGATTCCTCCTCTTTCAGCACTGCATTGTGGTGCAAGCAAAAGAAGCAAATCCTGTCTGGCTTCCTCTCCGGCCTTTATTCACCTCCCGTGTAGCTGTGAGTGTGTGAGCCTGCAGGGCCCCATGGAATTGCCTAGAAGTAGGCTGAATCGCTGCAAGGGCTGAACAGCAGTATCGGGCAGGCTCGGGCAACGCGCGGCCCGTTCGGGTTATCGCTTCTCGGCCTTTTGGCTAAGATCAAGTGTAGTATCTGTTCTTATCAGTTTAATATCTGATACGTCCCCTATCTGGGGACCATATATTAAATGGATTTTTAGAACAGGGAGATGGAAATAGAGCTTGCTCTGTCCACTCCACGCATTGACCTGGTATTGCAGTATTTCCAGGACCGGTGCACCCTTTCCTTATGTGTTGACTAAAAGCAGATTCCAAAAGTGTTTTTTGTCTTTGCTATTGTTTCTGTCTTTCTGAAGGGATCTCCCCTTTTAATCCCATTATTTCAACACCTGTTGGACAATGCATGAGTGATAA
Organism: Rhinoderma darwinii; assembly: GCF_050947455.1. Classification (NCBI taxonomy): domain Eukaryota; kingdom Metazoa; phylum Chordata; class Amphibia; order Anura; family Rhinodermatidae; genus Rhinoderma; species Rhinoderma darwinii. The sequence goes on along the minus strand of NW_027463734.1, from coordinate 9,797 downwards.
TGAGCTCATTGATTAAATGCAATTAATGAATAGATTGCCACCTCTTGTTGTGTGTCGTCTGTGTTTCTGTGTTTCCGGCATTTCACATTGGAACACCTCATTCACCTTCCTTGTCTTCTCTCCGCCCTCCCTTTTAGGTAAGTTAAAGAGCTGCACCTGAGCCAGCCACTGATTGATTGATTGATTGATTGATTGATTGATTGATGCAGCACAACAGTCAAATAGTGGAGTGGAGTAGGGCAACAGCAAACAGCCAATAAAGCAGCCCGCCCGCTCGCCTGCCCGCCACAATGGACCTACCTGTGTACACTAGATGGATGTGATGGAATGTACTGTCGTCCCTACATTTCAAGAAGAAGTAAGAATTACAGTTGCAACAAAGCCTTGCTTGCCTACAAAGAGAGCAGCAATTTGGATTTGTTACTATGTTACCTAGAAGAATAACAAACTGTGCAAGGATGGAGGTTGTAGGAGCAAGGAGAAGTTGTCTGTAAAGTTGGTGGATGCCTATTTTCCATTTTGCAGTCCCTCGTCTCCCTCTTGTGGCCTCCTGGAGGCAACTAGCTGTGCAAAAAAAAGACAGCCTGGCGGCCGGCTGTTGCAGTGTTGCCCTCTCAGGCAACACTGAGTGACTGACTGAGCCTCACCGTCTTATATAAAGTTCAGACGGAACTTTGCACGTGTCATAGTGGAGCCCTCAGGATTCCAGAGCCAGCTTTCTGACATCATAATGGGGCCTCAGAGATAAAAGCCTGGGCCCAGGCAGTGTTGGTCAGTGCTGCTCAGCAGGCAGCACTGGACTGGACTGGATTACAGCTGATACAAGGTGTGAAGGAACAAGGGGTGGCTGTGGGCATGCACTTGCTGCCGCTGCCAGTGTTTATCTGCATGGCAGCAGGGCATTTGGGCGTTGCCAGGAAGGCGTTTTTATGTAGATTCCTCCTCTTTCAGCACTGCATTGTGGTGCAAGCAAAAGAAGCAAATCCTGTCTGGCTTCCTCTCCGGCCTTTATTCACCTCCCGTGTAGCTGTGAGTGTGTGAGCCTGCAGGGCCCCATGGAATTGCCTAGAAGTAGGCTGAATCGCTGCAAGGGCTGAACAGCAGTATCGGGCAGGCTCGGGCAACGCGCGGCCCGTTCGGGTTATCGCTTCTCGGCCTTTTGGCTAAGATCAAGTGTAGTATCTGTTCTTATCAGTTTAATATCTGATACGTCCCCTATCTGGGGACCATATATTAAATGGATTTTTAGAACAGGGAGATGGAAATAGAGCTTGCTCTGTCCACTCCACGCATTGACCTGGTATTGCAGTATTTCCAGGACCGGTGCACCCTTTCCTTATGTGTTGACTAAAAGCAGATTCCAAAAGTGTTTTTTGTCTTTGCTATTGTTTCTGTCTTTCTGAAGGGATCTCCCCTTTTAATCCCATTATTTCAACACCTGTTGGACAATGCATGAGTGATAATGAGCTCATTGATTAAATGCAATTAATGAATAGATTGCCACCTCTTGTTGTGTGTCGTCTGTGTTTCTGTGTTTCCGGCATTTCACATTGGAACACCTCATTCACCTTCCTTGTCTTCTCTCCGCCCTCCCTTTTAGGTAAGTTAAAGAGCTGCACCTGAGCCAGCCACTGATTGATTGATTGATTGATTGATTGATTGATTGATTGATTGATTGATGCAGCACAACAGTCAAATAGTGGAGTGGAGTAGGGGAACAGCAAACAGCCAATAAAGCAGCCCGCCCGCTCGCCTGCCCGCCACAATGGACCTACCTGTGTACACTAGATGGATGTGATGGAATGTACTGTCGTCCCTACATTTCAAGAAGAAGTAAGAATTGCAGTTGCAACAAAGCCTTGCTTGCCTACAAAGAGAGCAGCAATTTGGATTTGTTACTATGTTACCTAGAAGAATAACAAACTGTGCAAGGATGGAGGTTGTAGGAGCAAGGAGAAGTTGTCTGTAAAGTTGGTGGATGCCTATTTTCCATTTTGCAGTCCCTTGTCTCCCTCTTGTGGCCTCCTGGAGGCAACTAGCTGTGCAAAAAAAAGACAGCCTGGCGGCCGGCTGTTGCAGTGTTGCCCTCTCAGGCAACACTGAGTGACTGACTGAGCCTCACCGTCTTATATAAAGTTCAGACGGAACTTTGCACGTGTCATAGTGGAGCCCTCAGGATTCCAGAGCCAGCTTTCTGACATCATAATGGGGCCTCAGAGATAAAAGCCTGGGCCCAGGCAGTGTTGGTCAGTGCTGCTCAGCAGGCAGCACTGGACTGGACTGGATTACAGCTGATACAAGGTGTGAAGGAACAAGGGGTGGCTGTGGGCATGCACTTGCTGCCGCTGCCAGTGTTTATCTGCATGGCAGCAGGGCATTTGGGCGTTGCCAGGAAGGCGTTTTTATGTAGATTCCTCCTCTTTCAGCACTGCATTGTGGTGCAAGCAAAAGAAGCAAATCCTGTCTGGCTTCCTCTCCGGCCTTTATTCACCTCCCGTGTAGCTGTGAGTGTGTGAGCCTGCAGGGCCCCATGGAATTGCCTAGAAGTAGGCTGAATCGCTGCAAGGGCTGAACAGCAGTATCGGGCAGGCTCGGGCAACGCGCGGCCCGTTCGGGTTATCGCTTCTCGGCCTTTTGGCTAAGATCAAGTGTAGTATCTGTTCTTATCAGTTTAATATCTGATACGTCCCCTATCTGGGGACCATATATTAAATGGATTTTTAGAACAGGGAGATGGAAATAGAGCTTGCTCTGTCCACTCCACGCATTGACCTGGTATTGCAGTATTTCCAGGACCGGTGCACCCTTTCCTTATGTGTTGACTAAAAGCAGATTCCAAAAGTGTTTTTTGTCTTTGCTATTGTTTCTGTCTTTCTGAAGGGATCTCCCCTTTTAATCCCATTATTTCAACACCTGTTGGACAATGCATGAGTGATAATGAGCTCATTGATTAAATGCAATTAATGAATAGATTGCCACCTCTTGTTGTGTGTCGTCTGTGTTTCTGTGTTTCCGGCATTTCACATTGGAACACCTCATTCACCTTCCTTGTCTTCTCTCCGCCCTCCCTTTTAGGTAAGTTAAAGAGCTGCACCTGAGCCAGCCACTGATTGATTGATTGATTGATTGATTGATTGATTGATTGATTGATTGATTGATTGATGCAGCACAACAGTCAAATAGTGGAGTGGAGTAGGGGAACAGCAAACAGCCAATAAAGCAGCCCGCCCGCTCGCCTGCCCGCCACAATGGACCTACCTGTGTACACTAGATGGATGTGATGGAATGTACTGTCGTCCCTACATTTCAAGAAGAAGTAAGAATTGCAGTTGCAACAAAGCCTTGCTTGCCTACAAAGAGAGCAGCAATTTGGATTTGTTACTATGTTACCTAGAAGAATAACAAACTGTGCAAGGATGGAGGTTGTAGGAGCAAGGAGAAGTTGTCTGTAAAGTTGGTGGATGCCTATTTTCCATTTTGCAGTCCCTTGTCTCCCTCTTGTGGCCTCCTGGAGGCAACTAGCTGTGCAAAAAAAAGACAGCCTGGCGGCCGGCTGTTGCAGTGTTGCCCTCTCAGGCAACACTGAGTGACTGACTGAGCCTCACCGTCTTATATAAAGTTCAGACGGAACTTTGCACGTGTCATAGTGGAGCCCTCAGGATTCCAGAGCCAGCTTTCTGACATCATAATGGGGCCTCAGAGATAAAAGCCTGGGCCCAGGCAGTGTTGGTCAGTGCTGCTCAGCAGGCAGCACTGGACTGGACTGGATTACAGCTGATACAAGGTGTGAAGGAACAAGGGGTGGCTGTGGGCATGCACTTGCTGCCGCTGCCAGTGTTTATCTGCATGGCAGCAGGGCATTTGGGCGTTGCCAGGAAGGCGTTTTTATGTAGATTCCTCCTCTTTCAGCACTGCATTGTGGTGCAAGCAAAAGAAGCAAATCCTGTCTGGCTTCCTCTCCGGCCTTTATTCACCTCCCGTGTAGCTGTGAGTGTGTGAGCCTGCAGGGCCCCATGGAATTGCCTAGAAGTAGGCTGAATCGCTGCAAGGGCTGAACAGCAGTATCGGGCAGGCTCGGGCAACGCGCGGCCCGTTCGGGTTATCGCTTCTCGGCCTTTTGGCTAAGATCAAGTGTAGTATCTGTTCTTATCAGTTTAATATCTGATACGTCCCCTATCTGGGGACCATATATTAAATGGATTTTTAGAACAGGGAGATGGAAATAGAGCTTGCTCTGTCCACTCCACGCATTGACCTGGTATTGCAGTATTTCCAGGACCGGTGCACCCTTTCCTTATGTGTTGACTAAAAGCAGATTCCAAAAGTGTTTTTTGTCTTTGCTATTGTTTCTGTCTTTCTGAAGGGATCTCCCCTTTTAATCCCATTATTTCAACACCTGTTGGACAATGCATGAGTGATAATGAGCTCATTGATTAAATGCAATTAATGAATAGATTGCCACCTCTTGTTGTGTGTCGTCTGTGTTTCTGTGTTTCCGGCATTTCACATTGGAACACCTCATTCACCTTCCTTGTCTTCTCTCCGCCCTCCCTTTTAGGTAAGTTAAAGAGCTGCACCTGAGCCAGCCACTGATTGATTGATTGATTGATTGATTGATTGATTGATTGATTGATTGATGCAGCACAACAGTCAAATAGTGGAGTGGAGTAGGGGAACAGCAAACAGCCAATAAAGCAGCCCGCCCGCTCGCCTGCCCGCCACAATGGACCTACCTGTGTACACTAGATGGATGTGATGGAATGTACTGTCGTCCCTACATTTCAAGAAGAAGTAAGAATTGCAGTTGCAACAAAGCCTTGCTTGCCTACAAAGAGAGCAGCAATTTGGATTTGTTACTATGTTACCTAGAAGAATAACAAACTGTGCAAGGATGGAGGTTGTAGGAGCAAGGAGAAGTTGTCTGTAAAGTTGGTGGATGCCTATTTTCCATTTTGCAGTCCCTTGTCTCCCTCTTGTGGCCTCCTGGAGGCAACTAGCTGTGCAAAAAAAGACAGCCTGGCGGCCGGCTGTTGCAGTGTTGCCCTCTCAGGCAACACTGAGTGACTGACTGAGCCTCACCGTCTTATATAAAGTTCAGACGGAACTTTGCACGTGTCATAGTGGAGCCCTCAGGATTCCAGAGCCAGCTTTCTGACATCATAATGGGGCCTCAGAGATAAAAGCCTGGGCCCAGGCAGTGTTGGTCAGTGCTGCTCAGCAGGCAGCACTGGACTGGACTGGATTACAGCTGATACAAGGTGTGAAGGAACAAGGGGTGGCTGTGGGCATGCACTTGCTGCCGCTGCCAGTGTTTATCTGCATGGCAGCAGGGCATTTGGGCGTTGCCAGGAAGGCGTTTTTATGTAGATTCCTCCTCTTTCAGCACTGCATTGTGGTGCAAGCAAAAGAAGCAAATCCTGTCTGGCTTCCTCTCCGGCCTTTATTCACCTCCCGTGTAGCTGTGAGTGTGTGAGCCTGCAGGGCCCCATGGAATTGCCTAGAAGTAGGCTGAATCGCTGCAAGGGCTGAACAGCAGTATCGGGCAGGCTCGGGCAACGCGCGGCCCGTTCGGGTTATCGCTTCTCGGCCTTTTGGCTAAGATCAAGTGTAGTATCTGTTCTTATCAGTTTAATATCTGATACGTCCCCTATCTGGGGACCATATATTAAATGGATTTTTAGAACAGGGAGATGGAAATAGAGCTTGCTCTGTCCACTCCACGCATTGACCTGGTATTGCAGTATTTCCAGGACCGGTGCACCCTTTCCTTATGTGTTGACTAAAAGCAGATTCCAAAAGTGTTTTTTGTCTTTGCTATTGTTTCTGTCTTTCTGAAGGGATCTCCCCTTTTAATCCCATTATTTCAACACCTGTTGGACAATGCATGAGTGATAATGAGCTCATTGATTAAATGCAATTAATGAATAGATTGCCACCTCTTGTTGTGTGTCGTCTGTGTTTCTGTGTTTCCGGCATTTCACATTGGAACACCTCATTCACCTTCCTTGTCTTCTCTCCGCCCTCCCTTTTAGGTAAGTTAAAGAGCTGCACCTGAGCCAGCCACTGATTGATTGATTGATTGATTGATTGATTGATTGATTGATTGATTGATGCAGCACAACAGTCAAATAGTGGAGTGGAGTAGGGGAACAGCAAACAGCCAATAAAGCAGCCCGCCCGCTCGCCTGCCCGCCACAATGGACCTACCTGTGTACACTAGATGGATGTGATGGAATGTACTGTCGTCCCTACATTTCAAGAAGAAGTAAGAATTGCAGTTGCAACAAAGCCTTGCTTGCCTACAAAGAGAGCAGCAATTTGGATTTGTTACTATGTTACCTAGAAGAATAACAAACTGTGCAAGGATGGAGGTTGTAGGAGCAAGGAGAAGTTGTCTGTAAAGTTGGTGGATGCCTATTTTCCATTTTGCAGTCCCTTGTCTCCCTCTTGTGGCCTCCTGGAGGCAACTAGCTGTGCAAAAAAAAGACAGCCTGGCGGCCGGCTGTTGCAGTGTTGCCCTCTCAGGCAACACTGAGTGACTGACTGAGCCTCACCGTCTTATATAAAGTTCAGACGGAACTTTGCACGTGTCATAGTGGAGCCCTCAGGATTCCAGAGCCAGCTTTCTGACATCATAATGGGGCCTCAGAGATAAAAGCCTGGGCCCAGGCAGTGTTGGTCAGTGCTGCTCAGCAGGCAGCACTGGACTGGACTGGATTACAGCTGATACAAGGTGTGAAGGAACAAGGGGTGGCTGTGGGCATGCACTTGCTGCCGCTGCCAGTGTTTATCTGCATGGCAGCAGGGCATTTGGGCGTTGCCAGGAAGGCGTTTTTATGTAGATTCCTCCTCTTTCAGCACTGCATTGTGGTGCAAGCAAAAGAAGCAAATCCTGTCTGGCTTCCTCTCCGGCCTTTATTCACCTCCCGTGTAGCTGTGAGTGTGTGAGCCTGCAGGGCCCCATGGAATTGCCTAGAAGTAGGCTGAATCGCTGCAAGGGCTGAACAGCAGTATCGGGCAGGCTCGGGCAACGCGCGGCCCGTTCGGGTTATCGCTTCTCGGCCTTTTGGCTAAGATCAAGTGTAGTATCTGTTCTTATCAGTTTAATATCTGATACGTCCCCTATCTGGGGACCATATATTAAATGGATTTTTAGAACAGGGAGATGGAAATAGAGCTTGCTCTGTCCACTCCACGCATTGACCTGGTATTGCAGTATTTCCAGGACCGGTGCACCCTTTCCTTATGTGTTGACTAAAAGCAGATTCCAAAAGTGTTTTTTGTCTTTGCTATTGTTTCTGTCTTTCTGAAGGGATCTCCCCTTTTAATCCCATTATTTCAACACCTGTTGGACAATGCATGAGTGATAATGAGCTCATTGATTAAATGCAATTAATGAATAGATTGCCACCTCTTGTTGTGTGTCGTCTGTGTTTCTGTGTTTCCGGCATTTCACATTGGAACACCTCATTCACCTTCCTTGTCTTCTCTCCGCCCTCCCTTTTAGGTAAGTTAAAGAGCTGCACCTGAGCCAGCCACTGATTGATTGATTGATTGATTGATTGATTGATTGATTGATTGATTGATTGATTGATGCAGCACAACAGTCAAATAGTGGAGTGGAGTAGGGGAACAGCAAACAGCCAATAAAGCAGCCCGCCCGCTCGCCTGCCCGCCACAATGGACCTACCTGTGTACACTAGATGGATGTGATGGAATGTACTGTCGTCCCTACATTTCAAGAAGAAGTAAGAATTGCAGTTGCAACAAAGCCTTGCTTGCCTACAAAGAGAGCAGCAATTTGGATTTGTTACTATGTTACCTAGAAGAATAACAAACTGTGCAAGGATGGAGGTTGTAGGAGCAAGGAGAAGTTGTCTGTAAAGTTGGTGGATGCCTATTTTCCATTTTGCAGTCCCTTGTCTCCCTCTTGTGGCCTCCTGGAGGCAACTAGCTGTGCAAAAAAAAGACAGCCTGGCGGCCGGCTGTTGCAGTGTTGCCCTCTCAGGCAACACTGAGTGACTGACTGAGCCTCACCGTCTTATATAAAGTTCAGACGGAACTTTGCACGTGTCATAGTGGAGCCCTCAGGATTCCAGAGCCAGCTTTCTGACATCATAATGGGGCCTCAGAGATAAAAGCCTGGGCCCAGGCAGTGTTGGTCAGTGCTGCTCAGCAGGCAGCACTGGACTGGACTGGATTACAGCTGATACAAGGTGTGAAGGAACAAGGGGTGGCTGTGGGCATGCACTTGCTGCCGCTGCCAGTGTTTATCTGCATGGCAGCAGGGCATTTGGGCGTTGCCAGGAAGGCGTTTTTATGTAGATTCCTCCTCTTTCAGCACTGCATTGTGGTGCAAGCAAAAGAAGCAAATCCTGTCTGGCTTCCTCTCCGGCCTTTATTCACCTCCCGTGTAGCTGTGAGTGTGTGAGCCTGCAGGGCCCCATGGAATTGCCTAGAAGTAGGCTGAATCGCTGCAAGGGCTGAACAGCAGTATCGGGCAGGCTCGGGCAACGCGCGGCCCGTTCGGGTTATCGCTTCTCGGCCTTTTGGCTAAGATCAAGTGTAGTATCTGTTCTTATCAGTTTAATATCTGATACGTCCCCTATCTGGGGACCATATATTAAATGGATTTTTAGAACAGGGAGATGGAAATAGAGCTTGCTCTGTCCACTCCACGCATTGACCTGGTATTGCAGTATTTCCAGGACCGGTGCACCCTTTCCTTATGTGTTGACTAAAAGCAGATTCCAAAAGTGTTTTTTGTCTTTGCTATTGTTTCTGTCTTTCTGAAGGGATCTCCCCTTTTAATCCCATTATTTCAACACCTGTTGGACAATGCATGAGTGATAATGAGCTCATTGATTAAATGCAATTAATGAATAGATTGCCACCTCTTGTTGTGTGTCGTCTGTGTTTCTGTGTTTCCGGCATTTCACATTGGAACACCTCATTCACCTTCCTTGTCTTCTCTCCGCCCTCCCTTTTAGGTAAGTTAAAGAGCTGCACCTGAGCCAGCCACTGATTGATTGATTGATTGATTGATTGATTGATTGATTGATTGATTGATTGATGCAGCACAACAGTCAAATAGTGGAGTGGAGTAGGGGAACAGCAAACAGCCAATAAAGCAGCCCGCCCGCTCGCCTGCCCGCCACAATGGACCTACCTGTGTACACTAGATGGATGTGATGGAATGTACTGTCGTCCCTACATTTCAAGAAGAAGTAAGAATTGCAGTTGCAACAAAGCCTTGCTTGCCTACAAAGAGAGCAGCAATTTGGATTTGTTACTATGTTACCTAGAAGAATAACAAACTGTGCAAGGATGGAGGTTGTAGGAGCAAGGAGAAGTTGTCTGTAAAGTTGGTGGATGCCTATTTTCCATTTTGCAGTCCCTTGTCTCCCTCTTGTGGCCTCCTGGAGGCAACTAGCTGTGCAAAAAAAAGACAGCCTGGCGGCCGGCTGTTGCAGTGTTGCCCTCTCAGGCAACACTGAGTGACTGACTGAGCCTCACCGTCTTATATAAAGTTCAGACGGAACTTTGCACGTGTCATAGTGGAGCCCTCAGGATTCCAGAGCCAGCTTTCTGACATCATAATGGGGCCTCAGAGATAAAAGCCTGGGCCCAGGCAGTGTTGGTCAGTGCTGCTCAGCAGGCAGCACTGGACTGGACTGGATTACAGCTGATACAAGGTGTGAAGGAACAAGGGGTGGCTGTGGGCATGCACTTGCTGCCGCTGCCAGTGTTTATCTGCATGGCAGCAGGGCATTTGGGCGTTGCCAGGAAGGCGTTTT
>NW_027463733.1:0-72090 GCF_050947455.1 Rhinoderma darwinii | reverse complement strand
GAAACATCCAGAGAAGTCAAAGACCGTGCTTCTATACTAATTGCCAGGCGCTGAGATTAATGCCGCCAAGATCTAGCGTCTATGACTTACGGTTCAAGAATTAGCCTCAGAAACAGTGGGAAACAGTGATTCTATACTAATTGCCAGGCGCTGAGACGAATGCCGCCAAGATCGAGCGTCTATGACTTACGGTTCAAGAATTAGCCTCAGAAACAGTGGTTCTGAACATGCTGCCAATAGCTCGTCTGGGAAACATCCAGAGAAGTCCAAGATAGTGTTTTTTAGACTGGCTGCCACGAGCTGAAACGAATGCAGCCAAGAGCGAGCGTCTGTGACTTACGGTTCAAAAGTTATTCACAGAAACATGGTTCTGAACTTTGCTGCCAGCCGCGAAAGCGAAAATAACCAAGATCGAGCGTCTAGGATTTACTTGTCAATAGCTCGCCTGGGAAACATCCAGAGAAGTCAAAGACAGTGCTTCTATACTAATTGCCAGGCGCTGAGACGAATGCCGCCAAGATCTAGCGTCTATGACTTACGGTTCAAGAATTAGCCTCAGAAACAGTGGGAAACAGTGCTTCTTTACTAATTGCCAGGCGCTGAGACGAATGCCGCCAAGATCTAGCGTCTATGACTTACGGTTCAAGAATTAGCCTCAGAAACAGTGGGAAACAGTGCTTCTATACTAATTGCCAGGCGCTGAGACGAATGCCGCCAAGATCGAGCGTCTATGACTTACGGTTCAAGAATTAGCCTCAGAAACAGTGGTTCTGAACATGCTGCCAATAGCTCGCCTTGGAAACATCCAGAGAGGTCCAAGATTGTGTTTTTTAGACTGGCTGCCACGAGCTGAAACGAATGCAGCCAAGAGCGAGCGTGTGTGACTTACGGTTCAAGAGTTATTCACAGAAACATGGTTCTGAACTTTGCTGCCAGCCGCGAAAGCGAAAATAACCAAGATCGAGCGTCTAGGATTTACTTGTCAATAGCTCGCCTGGGAAACATCCAGAGAAGTCAAAGACCGTGCTTCTATACTAATTGCCAGGCGCTGAGACGAATGCCGCCAAGATCTAGCGTCTATGACTTACGGTTCAAGAATTAGCCTCAGAAACAGTGGGAAACAGTGCTTCTATACTAATTGCCAGGCGCTGAGACGAATGCCGCCAAGATCGAGCGTCTATGACTTACGGTTCAAGAATTAGCCTCAGAAACAGTGGTTCTGAACATGCTGCCAATAGCTCGTCTGGGAAACATCCAGAGAAGTCCAAGATAGTGTTTTTTAGACTGGCTGCCACGAGCTGAAACGAATGCAGCCAAGAGCGAGCGTCTGTGACTTACGGTTCAAAAGTTATTCACAGAAACATGGTTCTGAACTTTGCTGCCAGCCGCGAAAGCGAAAATAACCAAGATCGAGCGTCTAGGATTTACTTGTCAATAGCTCGCCTGGGAAACATCCAGAGAAGTCAAAGACAGTGCTTCTATACTAATTGCCAGGCGCTGAGACGAATGCCGCCAAGATCTAGCGTCTATGACTTACGGTTCAAGAATTAGCCTCAGAAACAGTGGGAAACAGTGCTTCTATACTAATTGCCAGGCGCTGAGACGAATGCCGCCAAGATCTAGCGTCTATGACTTACGGTTCAAGAATTAGCCTCAGAAACAGTGGGAAACAGTGCTTCTATACTAATTGCCAGGCGCTGAGACGAATGCCGCCAAGATCGAGCGTCTATGACTTACGGTTCAAGAATTAGCCTCAGAAACAGTGGTTCTGAACATGCTGCCAATAGCTCGCCTGGGAAACATCCAGAGAAGTCCAAGATAGTGTTTTTTAGACTGGCTGCCACGAGCTGAAACGAATGCAGCCAAGAGCGAGCGTCTGTGACTTACGGTTCAAGAGTTATTCACAGAAACATGGTTCTGAACTTTGCTGCCAGCCGCGAAAGCGAAAATAACCAAGATCGAGCGTCTAGGATTTACTTGTCAATAGCTCGCCTGGGAAACATCCAGAGAAGTCAAAGACCGTGCTTCTATACTAATTGCCAGGCGCTGAGATTAATGCCGCCAAGATCTAGCGTCTATGACTTACGGTTCAAGAATTAGCCTCAGAAACAGTGGGAAACAGTGATTCTATACTAATTGCCAGGCGCTGAGACGAATGCCGCCAAGATCGAGCGTCTATGACTTACGGTTCAAGAATTAGCCTCAGAAACAGTGGTTCTGAACATGCTGCCAATAGCTCGTCTGGGAAACATCCAGAGAAGTCCAAGATAGTGTTTTTTAGACTGGCTGCCACGAGCTGAAACGAATGCAGCCAAGAGCGAGCGTCTGTGACTTACGGTTCAAAAGTTATTCACAGAAACATGGTTCTGAACTTTGCTGCCAGCCGCGAAAGCGAAAATAACCAAGATCGAGCGTCTAGGATTTACTTGTCAATAGCTCGCCTGGGAAACATCCAGAGAAGTCAAAGACAGTGCTTCTATACTAATTGCCAGGCGCTGAGACGAATGCCGCCAAGATCTAGCGTCTATGACTTACGGTTCAAGAATTAGCCTCAGAAACAGTGGAAAACAGTGCTTCTATACTAATTGCCAGGCGCTGAGACGAATGCCGCCAAGATCGAGCGTCTATGACTTACGGTTCAAGAATTAGCCTAAGAAACAGTGGTTCTGAACATGCTGCCAATAGCTCGTCTGGGAAACATGCAGAGAAGTCCAAGATTGTGTTTTTTAGACTGGCTGCCACGAGCTGAAACGAATGCAGCCAAGAGCGAGCGTCTGTGACTTACGGTTCAAAAGTTATTCACAGAAACATGGTTCTGAACTTTGCTGCCAGCCGCGAAAGCGAAAATAACCAAGATCGAGCGTCTAGGATTTACTTGTCAATAGCTCGCCTGGGAAACATCCAGAGAAGTCAAAGACAGTGCTTCTATACTAATTGCCAGGCGCTGAGACGAATGCCGCCAAGATCTAGCGTCTATGACTTACGGTTCAAGAATTAGCCTCAGAAACAGTGGGAAACAGTGCTTCTATACTAATTGCCAGGCGCTGAGACGAATGCCGCCAAGATCTAGCGTCTATGACTTACGGTTCAAGAATTAGCCTCAGAAACAGTGGGAAACAGTGCTTCTATACTAATTGCCAGGCGCTGAGACGAATGCCGCCAAGATCGAGCGTCTATGACTTACGGTTCAAGAATTAGCCTCAGAAACAGTGGTTCTGAACATGCTGCCAATAGCTCGCCTGGGAAACATCCAGAGAAGTCCAAGATAGTGTTTTTTAGACTGGCTGCCACGAGCTGAAACGAATGCAGCCAAGAGCGAGCGTCTGTGACTTACGGTTCAAGAGTTATTCACAGAAACATGGTTCTGAACTTTGCTGCCAGCCGCGAAAGCGAAAATAACCAAGATCGAGCGTCTAGGATTTACTTGTCAATAGCTCGCCTGGGAAACATCCAGAGAAGTCAAAGACCGTGCTTCTATACTAATTGCCAGGCGCTGAGATTAATGCCGCCAAGATCTAGCGTCTATGACTTACGGTTCAAGAATTAGCCTCAGAAACAGTGGGAAACAGTGATTCTATACTAATTGCCAGGCGCTGAGACGAATGCCGCCAAGATCGAGCGTCTATGACTTACGGTTCAAGAATTAGCCTCAGAAACAGTGGTTCTGAACATGCTGCCAATAGCTCGTCTGGGAAACATCGAGAGAAGTCCAAGATAGTGTTTTTTTAGACTGGCTGCCACGAGCTGAAACGAATGCAGCCAAGAGCGAGCGTCTGTGACTTACGGTTCAAAAGTTATTCACAGAAACATGGTTCTGAACTTTGCTGCCAGCCGCGAAAGCGAAAATAACCAAGATCGAGCGTCTAGGATTTACTTGTCAATAGCTCGCCTGGGAAACATCCAGAGAAGTCAAAGACAGTGCTTCTATACTAATTGCCAGGCGCTGAGACGAATGCCGCCAAGATCTAGCGTCTATGACTTACGGTTCAAGAATTAGCCTCAGAAACAGTGGAAAACAGTGCTTCTATACTAATTGCCAGGCGCTGAGACGAATGCCGCCAAGATCGAGCGTCTATGACTTACGGTTCAAGAATTAGCCTAAGAAACAGTGGTTCTGAACATGCTGCCAATAGCTCGTCTGGGAAACATGCAGAGAAGTCCAAGATTGTGTTTTTTAGACTGGCTGCCACGAGCTGAAACGAATGCAGCCAAGAGCGAGCGTCTGTGACTTACGGTTCAAAAGTTATTCACAGAAACATGGTTCTGAACTTTGCTGCCAGCCGCGAAAGCGAAAATAACCAAGATCGAGCGTCTAGGATTTACTTGTCAATAGCTCGCCTGGGAAACATCCAGAGAAGTCAAAGACCGTGCTTCTATACTAATTGCCAGGCGCTGAGACGAATGCCGCCAAGATCTAGCGTCTATGACTTACGGTTCAAGAATTAGCCTCAGAAACAGTGGGAAACAGTGCTTCTATACTAATTGCCAGGCGCTGAGACGAATGCCGCCAAGATCGAGCGTCTATGACTTACGGTTCAAGAATTAGCCTCAGAAACAGTGGTTCTGAACATGCTGCCAATAGCTCGTCTGGGAAACATCCAGAGAAGTCCAAGATAGTGTTTTTTAGACTGGCTGCCACGAGCTGAAACGAATGCAGCCAAGAGCGAGCGTCTGTGACTTACGGTTCAAAAGTTATTCACAGAAACATGGTTCTGAACTTTGCTGCCAGCCGCGAAAGCGAAAATAACCAAGATCGAGCGTCTAGGATTTACTTGTCAATAGCTCGCCTGGGAAACATCCAGAGAAGTCAAAGACAGTGCTTCTATACTAATTGCCAGGCGCTGAGACGAATGCCGCCAAGATCTAGCGTCTATGACTTACGGTTCAAGAATTAGCCTCAGAAACAGTGGGAAACAGTGCTTCTATACTAATTGCCAGGCGCTGAGACGAATGCCGCCAAGATCTAGCGTCTATGACTTACGGTTCAAGAATTAGCCTCAGAAACAGTGGGAAACAGTGCTTCTATACTAATTGCCAGGCGCTGAGACGAATGCCGCCAAGATCGAGCGTCTATGACTTACGGTTCAAGAATTAGCCTCAGAAACAGTGGTTCTGAACATGCTGCCAATAGCTCGCCTGGGAAACATCCAGAGAAGTCCAAGATAGAGTTTTTTAGACTGGCTGCCACGAGCTGAAACGAATGCAGCCAAGAGCGAGCGTCTGTGACTTACGGTTCAAGAGTTATTCACAGAAACATGGTTCTGAACTTTGCTGCCAGCCGCGAAAGCGAAAATAACCAAGATCGAGCGTCTAGGATTTACTTGTCAATAGCTCGCCTGGGAAACATCCAGAGAAGTCAAAGACCGTGCTTCTATACTAATTGCCAGGCGCTGAGATTAATGCCGCCAAGATCTAGCGTCTATGACTTACGGTTCAAGAATTAGCCTCAGAAACAGTGGGAAACAGTGATTCTATACTAATTGCCAGGTTTCTGAGACGAATGCCGCCAAGATCGAGCGTCTATGACTTACGGTTCAAGAATTAGCCTCAGAAACAGTGGTTCTGAACATGCTGCCAATAGCTCGCCTGGGAAACATCCAGAGAAGTCCAAGATAGTGTTTTTTAGACTGGCTGCCACGAGCTGAAACGAATGCAGCCAAGAGCGAGCGTCTGTGACTTACGGTTCAAAAGTTATTCACAGAAACATGGTTCTGAACTTTGCTGCCAGCCGCGAAAGCGAAAATAACCAAGATCGAGCGTCTAGGATTTACTTGTCAATAGCTCGCCTGGGAAACATCCAGAGAAGTCAAAGACAGTGCTTCTATACTAATTGCCAGGCGCTGAGACGAATGCCGCCAAGATCTAGCGTCTATGACTTACGGTTCAAGAATTAGCCTCAGAAACAGTGGGAAACAGTGCTTCTTTACTAATTGCCAGGCGCTGAGACGAATGCCGCCAAGATCTAGCGTCTATGACTTACGGTTCAAGAATTAGCCTCAGAAACAGTGGGAAACAGTGCTTCTATACTAATTGCCAGGCGCTGAGACGAATGCCGCCAAGATCTAGCGTCTATGACTTACGGTTCAAGAATTAGCCTCAGAAACAGTGGGAAACAGTGCTTCTATACTAATTGCCAGGCGCTGAGACGAATGCCGCCAAGATCTAGCGTCTATAACTTACGGTTCAAGAATTAGCCTCAGAAACAGTGGTTCTGAACATGCTGCCAATAGCTCGCCTGGGAAACATCCAGAGAAGTCCAAGATAGTGTTTTTTAGACTGGCTGCCACGAGCTGAAACGAATGCAGCCAAGAGCGAGCGTCTGTGACTTACGGTTCAAGAGTTATTCACAGAAACATGGTTCTGAACTTTGCTGCCAGCCGCGAAAGCGAAAATAACCAAGATCGAGCGTCTAGGATTTACTTGTCAATAGCTCGCCTGGGAAACATCCAGAGAAGTCAAAGACCGTGCTTCTATACTAATTGCCAGGCGCTGAGATTAATGCCGCCAAGATCTAGCGTCTATGACTTACGGTTCAAGAATTAGCCTCAGAAACAGTGGGAAACAGTGATTCTATACTAATTGCCAGGCGCTGAGACGAATGCCGCCAAGATCGAGCGTCTATGACTTACGGTTCAAGAATTAGCCTCAGAAACAGTGGTTCTGAACATGCTGCCAATAGCTCGTCTGGGAAACATCCAGAGAAGTCCAAGATAGTGTTTTTTAGACTGGCTGCCACGAGCTGAAACGAATGCAGCCAAGAGCGAGCGTCTGTGACTTACGGTTCAAAAGTTATTCACAGAAACATGGTTCTGAACTTTGCTGCCAGCCGCGAAAGCGAAAATAACCAAGATCGAGCGTCTAGGATTTACTTGTCAATAGCTCGCCTGGGAAACATCCAGAGAAGTCAAAGACAGTGCTTCTATACTAATTGCCAGGCGCTGAGACGAATGCCGCCAAGATCTAGCGTCTATGACTTACGGTTCAAGAATTAGCCTCAGAAACAGTGGGAAACAGTGCTTCTTTACTAATTGCCAGGCGCTGAGACGAATGCCGCCAAGATCTAGCGTCTATGACTTACGGTTCAAGAATTAGCCTCAGAAACAGTGGGAAACAGTGCTTCTATACTAATTGCCAGGCGCTGAGACGAATGCCGCCAAGATCTAGCGTCTATGACTTACGGTTCAAGAATTAGCCTCAGAAACAGTGGGAAACAGTGCTTCTATACTAATTGCCAGGCGCTGAGACGAATGCCGCCAAGATCTAGCGTCTATAACTTACGGTTCAAGAATTAGCCTCAGAAACAGTGGGAAACAGTGCTTCTATACTAATTGCCAGGCGCTGAGACGAATGCCGCCAAGATCGAGCGTCTATGACTTACGGTTCAAGAATTAGCCTAAGAAACAGTGGTTCTGAACATGCTGCCAATAGCTCGCCTGGGAAACATCCAGAGAAGTCCAAGATTGTGTTTTTTAGACTGGCTGCCACGAGCTGAAAGGAATGCAGCCAAGAGCGAGCGTCTGTGATTTACGGTTCAAAAGTTATTCACAGAAACATGGTTCTGAACTTTGCTGCCAGCCGCGAAAGCGAAAATAACCAAGATCGAGCGTCTAGGATTTACTTGTCAATAGCTCGCCTGGGAAACATCCAGAGAAGTCAAAGACAGGGCTTCTATACTAATTGCCAGGCGCTGAGACGAATGCCGCCAAGATCTAGCGTCTATGACTTACGGTTCAAGAATTAGCCTCAGAAACAGTGGGAAACAGTGCTTCTATACTAATTGCCAGGCGCTGAGACGAATGCCGCCAAGATCGAGCGTCTATGACTTACGGTTCAAGAATTAGCCTCAGAAACAGTGGTTCTGAACATGCTGCCAAAAGCTCGCCTGGCAAACATCCAGAGAAGTCCAAGATAGTGTTTTTTAGACTGGCTGCCACGAGCTTAAACTAATGCAGCCAAGAGCGAGCGTCTGTGACTTACGGTTCAAGAGTTATTCACAGAAACATGGTTCTGAACTTTGCTGCCAGCCGCGAAAGCGAAAATAACCAAGATCGAGCGTCTAGGATTTACTTGTCAATAGCTCGCCTGGGAAACATCCAGAGAAGTCAAAGACAGTGCTTCTATACTAATTGCCAGGCGCTGAGACGAATGCCGCCAAGATCTAGCGTCTATGACTTACGGTTCAAGAATTAGCCTCAGAAACAGTGGGAAACAGTGCTTCTATACTAATTGCCAGGCGCTGAGACGAATGCCGCCAAGATCGAGCGTCTATGACTTACGGTTCAAGAATTAGCCTCAGAAACAGTGGTTCTGAACATGCTGCCAATAGCTCGCCTGGGAAACATCCAGAGAGGTCCAAGATTGTGTTTTTTAGACTGGCTGCCACGAGCTGAAACGAATGCAGCCAAGAGCGAGCGTCTGTGACTTACGGTTCAAGAGTTATTCACAGAAACATGGTTCTGAACTTTGCTGCCAGCCGCGAAAGCGAAAATAACCAAGATCGAGCGTCTAGGATTTACTTGTCAATAGCTCGCCTGGGAAACATCCAGAGAAGTCAAAGACCGTGCTACTATACTAATTGCCAGGCGCTGAGACGAATGCCGCCAAGATCTAGCGTCTATGACTTACGGTTCAAGAATTAGCCTCAGAAACAGTGGGAAACAGTGCTTCTATACTAATTGCCAGGCGCTGAGACGAATGCCGCCAAGATCTAGCGTCTATGACTTACGGTTCAAGAATTAGCCTCAGAAACAGTGGGAAACAGTGCTTCTATACTAATTGCCAGGCGCTGAGACGAATGCCGCCAAGATCGAGCGTCTATGACTTACGGTTCAAGAATTAGCCTCAGAAACAGTGGTTCTGAACATGCTGCCAATAGCTCGTCTGGGAAACATCCAGAGAAGTCCAAGATAGTGTTTTTTAGACTGGCTGCCACGAGCTGAAACGAATGCAGCCAAGAGCGAGCGTCTGTGACTTACGGTTCAAAAGTTATTCACAGAAACATGGTTCTGAACTTTGCTGCCAGCCGCGAAAGCGAAAATAACCAAGATCGAGCGTCTAGGATTTACTTGTCAATAGCTCGCCTGGGAAACATCCAGAGAAGTCAAAGACAGTGCTTCTATACTAATTGCCAGGCGCTGAGACGAATGCCGCCAAGATCTAGCGTCTATGACTTACGGTTCAAGAATTAGCCTCAGAAACAGTGGGAAACAGTGCTTCTTTACTAATTGCCAGGCGCTGAGACGAATGCCGCCAAGATCTAGCGTCTATGACTTACGGTTCAAGAATTAGCCTCAGAAACAGTGGGAAACAGTGCTTCTATACTAATTGCCAGGCGCTGAGACGAATGCCGCCAAGATCTAGCGTCTATGACTTACGGTTCAAGAATTAGCCTCAGAAACAGTGGGAAACAGTGCTTCTATACTAATTGCCAGGCGCTGAGACGAATGCCGCCAAGATCGAGCGTCTATGACTTACGGTTCAAGAATTAGCCTCAGAAACAGTGGTTCTGAACATGCTGCCAATAGCTCGTCTGGGAAACATCCAGAGAAGTCCAAGATAGTGTTTTTTAGACTGGCTGCCACGAGCTGAAACGAATGCAGCCAAGAGCGAGCGTCTGTGACTTACGGTTCAAAAGTTATTCACAGAAACATGGTTCTGAACTTTGCTGCCAGCCGCGAAAGCGAAAATAACCAAGATCGAGCGTCTAGGATTTACTTGTCAATAGCTCGCCTGGGAAACATCCAGAGAAGTCAAAGACAGTGCTTCTATACTAATTGCCAGGCGCTGAGACGAATGCCGCCAAGATCTAGCGTCTATGACTTACGGTTCAAGAATTAGCCTCAGAAACAGTGGGAAACAGTGCTTCTTTACTAATTGCCAGGCGCTGAGACGAATGCCGCCAAGATCTAGCGTCTATGACTTACGGTTCAAGAATTAGCCTCAGAAACAGTGGGAAACAGTGCTTCTATACTAATTGCCAGGCGCTGAGACGAATGCCGCCAAGATCTAGCGTCTATGACTTACGGTTCAAGAATTAGCCTCAGAAACAGTGGGAAACAGTGCTTCTATACTAATTGCCAGGCGCTGAGACGAATGCCGCCAAGATCTAGCGTCTATAACTTACGGTTCAAGAATTAGCCTCAGAAACAGTGGGAAACAGTGCTTCTATACTAATTGCCAGGCGCTGAGACGAATGCCGCCAAGATCGAGCGTCTATGACTTACGGTTCAAGAATTAGCCTCAGAAACAGTGGTTCTGAACATGCTGCCAATAGCTCGCCTGGGAAACATCCAGAGAAGTCCAAGATTGTGTTTTTTAGACTGGCTGCCACGAGCTGAAAGGAATGCAGCCAAGAGCGAGCGTCTGTGATTTACGGTTCAAAAGTTATTCACAGAAACATGGTTCTGAACTTTGCTGCCAGCCGCGAAAGCGAAAATAACCAAGATCGAGCGTCTAGGATTTACTTGTCAATAGCTCGCCTGGGAAACATCCAGAGAAGTCAAAGACAGGGCTTCTATACTAATTGCCAGGCGCTGAGACGAATGCCGCCAAGATCTAGCGTCTATGACTTACGGTTCAAGAATTAGCCTCAGAAACAGTGGGAAACAGTGCTTCTATACTAATTGCCAGGCGCTGAGACGAATGCCGCCAAGATCGAGCGTCTATGACTTACGGTTCAAGAATTAGCCTCAGAAACAGTGGTTCTGAACATGCTGCCAAAAGCTCGCCTGGCAAACATCCAGAGAAGTCCAAGATAGTGTTTTTTAGACTGGCTGCCACGAGCTGAAACTAATGCAGCCAAGAGCGAGCGTCTGTGACTTACGGTTCAAGAGTTATTCACAGAAACATGGTTCTGAACTTTGCTGCCAGCCGCGAAAGCGAAAATAACCAAGATCGAGCGTCTAGGATTTACTTGTCAATAGCTCGCCTGGGAAACATCCAGAGAAGTCAAAGACAGTGCTTCTATACTAATTGCCAGGCGCTGAGACGAATGCCGCCAAGATCTAGCGTCTATGACTTACGGTTCAAGAATTAGCCTCAGAAACAGTGGGAAACAGTGCTTCTATACTAATTGCCAGGCGCTGAGACGAATGCCGCCAAGATCGAGCGTCTATGACTTACGGTTCAAGAATTAGCCTCAGAAACAGTGGTTCTGAACATGCTGCCAATAGCTCGCCTGGGAAACATCCAGAGAGGTCCAAGATTGTGTTTTTTAGACTGGCTGCCACGAGCTGAAACGAATGCAGCCAAGAGCGAGCGTCTGTGACTTACGGTTCAAGAGTTATTCACAGAAACATGGTTCTGAACTTTGCTGCCAGCCGCGAAAGCGAAAATAACCAAGATCGAGCGTCTAGGATTTACTTGTCAATAGCTCGCCTGGGAAACATCCAGAGAAGTCAAAGACCGTGCTACTATACTAATTGCCAGGCGCTGAGACGAATGCCGCCAAGATCTAGCGTCTATGACTTACGGTTCAAGAATTAGCCTCAGAAACAGTGGGAAACAGTGCTTCTATACTAATTGCCAGGCGCTGAGACGAATGCCGCCAAGATCTAGCGTCTATGACTTACGGTTCAAGAATTAGCCTCAGAAACAGTGGGAAACAGTGCTTCTATACTAATTGCCAGGCGCTGAGACGAATGCCGCCAAGATCGAGCGTCTATGACTTACGGTTCAAGAATTAGCCTCAGAAACAGTGGTTCTGAACATGCTGCCAATAGCTCGTCTGGGAAACATCCAGAGAAGTCCAAGATTGTGTTTTTTAGACTGGCTGCCACGAGCTGAAACGAATGCAGCCAAGAGCGAGCGTCTGTGACTTACGGTTCAAAAGTTATTCACAGAAACATGGTTCTGAACTTTGCTGCCAGCCGCGAAAGCGAAAATAACCAAGAACGAGCGTCTAGGATTTACTTGTCAAAAGCTCGCCTGGGAAACATCCAGAGAAGTAAAAGACAGTGCTTCTATACTAATTGCCAGGCGCTGAGACGAATGCCGCCAAGATCTAGCGTCTATGACTTACGGTTCAAGAATTAGCCTCAGAAACAGTGGGAAACAGTGCTTCTATACTAATTGCCAGGCGCTGAGACGAATGCCGCCAAGATCTAGCGTCTATGATTTACGGTTTAAGAATTAGCCTCAGAAACAGTGGGAAACAGTGCTTCTATACTAATTGCCAGGCGCTGAGACGAATGCCGCCAAGATCTAGCGTCTATGACTTACGGTTCAAGAATTAGCCTCAGAAACAGTGGAAAACAGTGCTTCTATACTAATTGCCAGGCGCTGAGACGAATGCCGCCAAGATCGAGCGTCTATGACTTACGGTTCAAGAATTAGCCTAAGAAACAGTGGTTCTGAACATGCTGCCAATAGCTCGTCTGGGAAACATCCAGAGAAGTCCAAGATTGTGTTTTTTAGACTGGCTGCCACGAGCTGAAACGAATGCAGCCAAGAGCGAGCGTCTGTGACTTACGGTTCAAAAGTTATTCACAGAAACATGGTTCTGAACTTTGCTGCCAGCCGCGAAAGCGAAAATAACCAAGATCGAGCGTCTAGGATTTACTTGTCAAAAGCTCGCCTGGGAAACATCCAGAGAAGTCAAAGACAGTGCTTCTATACTAATTGCCAGGCGCTGAGACGAATGCCGCCAAGATCTAGCGTCTATGACTTACGGTTCAAGAATTAGCCTCAGAAACAGTGGGAAACAGTGCTTCTATACTAATTGCCAGGCGCTGAGACGAATGCCGCCAAGATCTAGCGTCTATGACTTACGGTTCAAGAATTAGCCTCAGAAACAGTGGGAAACAGTGCTTCTATACTAATTGCCAGGCGCTGAGACGAATGCCGCCAAGATCGAGCGTCTATGACTTACGGTTCAAGAATTAGCCTCAGAAACAGTGGTTCTGAACATGCTGCCAATAGCTCGCCTGGGAAACATCCAGAGAAGTCCAAGATTGTGTTTTTTAGACTGGCTGCCACGAGCTGAAAGAAATGCAGCCAAGAGCGAGCGTCTGTGACTTACGGTTCAAAAGTTATTCACAGAAACATGGTTCTGAACTTTGCTGCCAGCCGCGAAAGCGAAAATAACCAAGATCGAGCGTCTAGGATTTACTTGTCAATAGCTCGCCTGGGAAACATCCAGAGAAGTCAAAGACAGGGCTTCTATACTAATTGCCAGGCGCTGAGACGAATGCCGCCAAGATCTAGCGTCTATGACTTACGGTTCAAGAATTAGCCTCAGAAACAGTGGGAAACAGTGCTTCTATACTAATTGCCAGGCGCTGAGACGAATGCCGCCAAGATCGAGCGTCTATGACTTACGGTTCAAGAATTAGCCTCAGAAACAGTGGTTCTGAACATGCTGCCAAAAGCTCGCCTGGGAAACATCCAGAGAAGTCCAAGATAGTGTTTTTTAGACTGGCTGCCACGAGCTGAAACGAATGCAGCCAAGAGCGAGCGTCTGTGACTTACGGTTCAAGAGTTATTCACAGAAACATGGTTCTGAACTTTGCTGCCAGCCGCGAAAGCGAAAATAACCAAGATCGAGCGTCTAGGATTTACTTGTCAATAGCTCGCCTGGGAAACATCCAGAGAAGTCAAAGACCGTGCTTCTATACTAATTGCCAGGCGCTGAGATTAATGCCGCCAAGATCTAGCGTCTATGACTTACGGTTCAAGAATTAGCCTCAGAAACAGTGGGAAACAGTGATTCTATACTAATTGCCAGGCGCTGAGACGAATGCCGCCAAGATCGAGCGTCTATGACTTACGGTTCAAGAATTAGCCTCAGAAACAGTGGTTCTGAACATGCTGCCAATAGCTCGTCTGGGAAACATCCAGAGAAGTCCAAGATTGTGTTTTTTAGACTGGCTGCCACGAGCTGAAACGAATGCAGCCAAGAGCGAGCGTCTGTGACTTACGGTTCAAAAGTTATTCACAGAAACATGGTTCTGAACTTTGCTGCCAGCCGCGAAAGCGAAAATAACCAAGATCGAGCGTCTAGGATTTACTTGTCAAAAGCTCGCCTGGGAAACATCCAGAGAAGTCAAAGACAGTGCTTCTATACTAATTGCCAGGCGCTGAGACGAATGCCGCCAAGATCTAGCGTCTATGACTTACGGTTCAAGAATTAGCCTCAGAAACAGTGGGAAACAGTGCTTCTATACTAATTGCCAGGCGCTGAGACGAATGCCGCCAAGATCTAGCGTCTATGACTTACGGTTCAAGAATTAGCCTCAGAAACAGTGGGAAACAGTGCTTCTATACTAATTGCCAGGCGCTGAGACGAATGCCGCCAAGATCTAGCGTCTATGACTTACGGTTCAAGAATTTGCCTCAGAAACAGTGGGAAACAGTGCTTCTATACTAATTGCCAGGCACTGAGACGAATGCCGCCAAGATCGAGCGTCTATGACTTACGGTTCAAGAATTAGCCTCAGAAACAGTGGTTCTGAACATCCTGCCAATAGCTCGCCTGGGAAACATCCAGAGAAGTCCAAGATTGTGTTTTTTAGACTGGCTGCCACGAGCTGAAAGGAATGCAGCCAAGAGCGAGCGTCTGTGACTTACGGTTCAAAAGTTATTCACAGAAACATGGTTCTGAACTTTGCTGCCAGCCGCGAAAGCGAAAATAACCAAGATCGAGCGTCTAGGATTTACTTGTCAAAAGCTCGCCAGGGAAATATCCGAAACAGTGGGAAACAGTGCTTCTATACTAATTGCCAGGCGCTGAGACGAATGCCGCCAAGATCTAGCGTCTATGACTTACGGTTCAAGAATTAGCCTCAGAAACAGTGGGAAACAGTGCTTCTATACTAATTGCCAGGCGCTGAGACGAATGCCGCCAAGATCGAGCGTCTATAACTTACGGTTCAAGAATTAGCCTCAGAAACAGTGGTTCTGAACATGCTGCCAATAGCTCGCCTGGGAAACATCCAGAGAAGTCCAAGATTGTGTTTTTTAGACTGGCTGCCACGAGCTGAAAGGAATGCAGCCAAGAGCGAGCGTCTGTGACTTACGGTTCAAAAGTTATTCACAGAAACATGGTTCTGAACTTTGCTGCCTGCCGCGAAAGCGAAAATAACCAAGATCGAGCGTCTAGGATTTACTTGTCAATAGCTCGCCTGGGAAACATCCAGAGAAGTCAAAGACAGGGCTTCTATACTAATTGCCAGGCGCTGAGACGAATGCCGCCAAGATCTAGCGTCTATGACTTACGGTTCAAGAATTAGCCTCAGAAACAGTGGGAAACAGTGCTTCTATACTAATTGCCAGGCGCTGAGACGAATGCCGCCAAGATCGAGCGTCTATGACTTACGGTTCAAGAATTAGCCTCAGAAACAGTGGTTCTGAACATGCTGCCAATAGCTCGCCTGGGAAACATCCAGAGAAGTCCAAGATAGTGTTTTTTAGACTGGCTGCCACGAGCTGAAACGAATGCAGCCAAGAGCGAGCGTCTGTGACTTACGGTTCAAGAGTTATTCACAGAAACATGGTTCTGAACTTTGCTGCCAGCCGCGAAAGCGAAAATAACCAAGATCGAGCGTCTAGGATTTACTTGTCAATAGCTCGCCTGGGAAACATCCAGAGAAGTCAAAGACAGTGCTTCTATACTAATTGCCAGGCGCTGAGACGAATGCCGCCAAGATCTAGCGTCTATGACTTACGGTTCAAGAATTAGCCTCAGAAACAGTGGGAAACAGTGCTTCTATACTAATTGCCAGGCGCTGAGACGAATGCCGCCAAGATCTAGCGTCTATGACTTACGGTTCAAGAATTAGCCTCAGAAACAGTGGGAAACAGTGCTTCTATACTAATTGCCAGGCGCTGAGACGAATGCCGCCAAGATCTAGCGTCTATGACTTACGGTTCAAGAATTAGCCTCAGAAACAGTGGGAAACAGTGCTTCTATACTAATTGCCAGGCGCTGAGACGAATGCCGCCAAGATCGAGCGTCTATGACTTACGGTTCAAGAATTAGCCTCAGAAACAGTGGTTCTGAACATTCTGCCAATAGCTCGCCTGGGAAACATCCAGAGAAGTCCAAGATTGTGTTTTTTAGACTGGCTGCCACGAGCTGAAAGGAATGCAGCCAAGAGCGAGCGTCTGTGACTTACGGTTCAAAAGTTATTCACAGAAACATGGTTCTGAACTTTGCTGCCTGCCGCGAAAGCGAAAATAACCAAGATCGAGCGTCTAGGATTTACTTGTCAATAGCTCGCCTGGGAAACATCCAGAGAAGTCAAAGACAGGGCTTCTATACTAATTGCCAGGCGCTGAGACGAATGCCGCCAAGATCTAGCGTCTATGACTTACGGTTCAAGAATTAGCCTCAGAAACAGTGGGAAACAGTGCTTCTATACTAATTGCCAGGCGCTGAGACGAATGCCGCCAAGATCGAGCGTCTATGACTTACGGTTCAAGAATTAGCCTCAGAAACAGTGGTTCTGAACATGCTGCCAATAGCTCGCCTGGGAAACATCCAGAGAAGTCCAAGATAGTGTTTTTTAGACTGGCTGCCACGAGCTGAAACGAATGCAGCCAAGAGCGAGCGTCTGTGACTTACGGTTCAAGAGTTATTCACAGAAACATGGTTCTGAACTTTGCTGCCAGCCGCGAAAGCGAAAATAACCAAGATCGAGCGTCTAGGATTTACTTGTCAATAGCTCGCCTGGGAAACATCCAGAGAAGTCAAAGACAGTGCTTCTATACTAATTGCCAGGCGCTGAGACGAATGCCGCCAAGATCTAGCGTCTATGACTTACGGTTCAAGAATTAGCCTCAGAAACAGTGGGAAACAGTGCTTCTATACTAATTGCCAGGCGCTGAGACGAATGCCGCCAAGATCGAGCGTCTATGACTTACGGTTCAAGAATTAGCCTCAGAAACAGTGGTTCTGAACATGCTGCCAATAGCTCGCCTGGGAAACATCCAGAGAGGTCCAAGATTGTGTTTTTTAGACTGGCTGCCACGAGCTGAAACGAATGCAGCCAAGAGCGAGCGTGTGTGTGTGACTTACGGTTCAAGAGTTATTCACAGAAACATGGTTCTGAACTTTGCTGCCAGCCGCGAAAGCGAAAATAACCAAGATCGAGCGTCTAGGATTTACTTGTCAATAGCTCGCCTGGGAAACATCCAGAGAAGTCAAAGACCGTGCTTCTATACTAATTGCCAGGCGCTGAGACGAATGCCGCCAAGATCTAGCGTCTATGACTTACGGTTCAAGAATTAGCCTCAGAAACAGTGGGAAACAGTGCTTCTATACTAATTGCCAGGCGCTGAGACGAATGCCGCCAAGATCGAGCGTCTATGACTTACGGTTCAAGAATTAGCCTCAGAAACAGTGGTTCTGAACATGCTGCCAATAGCTCGTCTGGGAAACATCCAGAGAAGTCCAAGATAGTGTTTTTTAGACTGGCTGCCACGAGCTGAAACGAATGCAGCCAAGAGCGAGCGTCTGTGACTTACGGTTCAAAAGTTATTCACAGAAACATGGTTCTGAACTTTGCTGCCAGCCGCGAAAGCGAAAATAACCAAGATCGAGCGTCTAGGATTTACTTGTCAATAGCTCGCCTGGGAAACATCCAGAGAAGTCAAAGACCGTGCTTCTATACTAATTGCCAGGCGCTGAGACGAATGCCGCCAAGATCTAGCGTCTATGACTTACGGTTCAAGAATTAGCCTCAGAAACAGTGGGAAACAGTGCTTCTATACTAATTGCCAGGCGCTGAGACGAATGCCGCCAAGATCTAGCGTCTATGACTTACGGTTCAAGAATTAGCCTCAGAAACAGTGGGAAACAGTGCTTCTATACTAATTGCCAGGCGCTGAGACGAATGCCGCCAAGATCGAGCGTCTATAACTTACGGTTCAAGAATTAGCCTCAGAAACAGTGGTTCTGAACATGCTGCCAATAGCTCGCCTGGGAAACATCCAGAGAAGTCCAAGATTGTGTTTTTTAGACTGGCTGCCACGAGCTGAAAGGAATGCAGCCAAGAGCGAGCGTCTGTGACTTACGGTTCAAAAGTTATTCACAGAAACATGGTTCTGAACTTTGCTGCCTGCCGCGAAAGCGAAAATAACCAAGATCGAGCGTCTAGGATTTACTTGTCAATAGCTCGCCTGGGAAACATCCAGAGAAGTCAAAGACAGGGCTTCTATACTAATTGCCAGGCGCTGAGACGAATGCCGCCAAGATCTAGCGTCTATGACTTACGGTTCAAGAATTAGCCTCAGAAACAGTGGGAAACAGTGCTTCTATACTAATTGCCAGGCGCTGAGACGAATGCCGCCAAGATCGAGCGTCTATGACTTACGGTTCAAGAATTAGCCTCAGAAACAGTGGTTCTGAACATGCTGCCAATAGCTCGCCTGGGAAACATCCAGAGAAGTCCAAGATAGTGTTTTTTAGACTGGCTGCCACGAGCTGAAACGAATGCAGCCAAGAGCGAGCGTCTGTGACTTACGGTTCAAGAGTTATTCACAGAAACATGGTTCTGAACTTTGCTGCCAGCCGCGAAAGCGAAAATAACCAAGATCGAGCGTCTAGGATTTACTTGTCAATAGCTCGCCTGGGAAACATCCAGAGAAGTCAAAGACAGTGCTTCTATACTAATTGCCAGGCGCTGAGACGAATGCCGCCAAGATCTAGCGTCTATGACTTACGGTTCAAGAATTAGCCTCAGAAACAGTGGGAAACAGTGCTTCTATACTAATTGCCAGGCGCTGAGACGAATGCCGCCAAGATCTAGCGTCTATGACTTACGGTTCAAGAATTAGCCTCAGAAACAGTGGGAAACAGTGCTTCTATACTAATTGCCAGGCGCTGAGACGAATGCCGCCAAGATCGAGCGTCTATGACTTACGGTTCAAGAATTAGCCTCAGAAACAGTGGTTCTGAACATGCTGCCAATAGCTCGCCTGGGAAACATCCAGAGAAGTCCAAGATTGAGTTTTTTAGACTGGCTGCCACGAGCTGAAAGGAATGCAGCCAAGAGCGAGCGTCTGTGACTTACGGTTCAAAAGTTATTCACAGAAACATGGTTCTGAACTTTGCTGCCAGCCGCGAAAGCGAAAATAACCAAGATCGAGCGTCTAGGATTTACTTGTCAATAGCTCGCCTGGGAAACATCCAGAGAAGTCAAAGACAGGGCTTCTATACTAATTGCCAGGCGCTGAGACGAATGCCGCCAAGATCTAGCGTCTATGACTTACGGTTCAAGAATTAGCCTCAGAAACAGTGGGAAACAGTGCTTCTATACTAATTGCCAGGCGCTGAGACGAATGCCGCCAAGATCGAGCGTCTATGACTTACGGTTCAAGAATTAGCCTAAGAAACAGTGGTTCTGAACATGCTGCCAATAGCTCGTCTGGGAAACATCCAGAGAAGTCCAAGATTGTGTTTTTTAGACTGGCTGCCACGAGCTGAAACGAATGCAGCCAAGAGCGAGCGTCTGTGACTTACGGTTCAAAAGTTATTCACAGAAACATGGTTCTGAACTTTGCTGCCAGCCGCGAAAGCGAAAATAACCAAGATCGAGCGTCTAGGATTTACTTGTCAAAAGCTCGCCTGGGAAACATCCAGAGAAGTCAAAGACAGTGCCTCTATACTAATTGCCAGGCGCTGAGACGAATGCCGCCAAGATCTAGCGTCTATGACTTACGGTTCAAGAATTAGCCTCAGAAACAGTGGGAAACAGTGCTTCTATACTAATTGCCAGGCGCTGAGACGAATGCCGCCAAGATCGAGCGTCTATGACTTACGGTTCAAGAATTAGCCTCAGAAACAGTGGGAAACAGTGCTTCTATACTAATTGCCAGGCGCTGAGACGAATGCCGCCAAGATCTAGCGTCTATGACTTACGGTTCAAGAATTAGCCTCAGAAACAGTGGGAAACAGTGCTTCTATACTAATTGCCAGGCGCTGAGACGAATGCCGCCAAGATCGAGCGTCTATGACTTACGGTTCAAGAATTAGCCTCAGAAACAGTGGTTCTGAACATGCTGCCAATAGCTCGCCTGGGAAACATCCAGAGAAGTCCAAGATTGTGTTTTTTAGACTGGCTGCCACGAGCTGAAAGGAATGCAGCCAAGAGCGAGCGTCTGTGACTTACGGTTCAAAAGTTATTCACAGAAACATGGTTCTGAACTTTGCTGCCTGCCGCGAAAGCGAAAATAACCAAGATCGAGCGTCTAGGATTTACTTGTCAATAGCTCGCCTGGGAAACATCCAGAGAAGTCAAAGACAGGGCTTCTATACTAATTGCCAGGCGCTGAGACGAATGCCGCCAAGATCTAGCGTCTATGACTTACGGTTCAAGAATTAGCCTCAGAAACAGTGGGAAACAGTGCTTCTATACTAATTGCCAGGCGCTGAGACGAATGCCGCCAAGATCGAGCGTCTATGACTTACGGTTCAAGAATTAGCCTCAGAAACAGTGGTTCTGAACATGCTGCCAATAGCTCGCCTGGGAAACATCCAGAGAAGTCCAAGATAGTGTTTTTTAGACTGGCTGCCACGAGCTGAAACGAATGCAGCCAAGAGCGAGCGTCTGTGACTTACGGTTCAAGAGTTATTCACAGAAACATGGTTCTGAACTTTGCTGCCAGCCGCGAAAGCGAAAATAACCAAGATCGAGCGTCTAGGATTTACTTGTCAATAGCTCGCCTGGGAAACATCCAGAGAAGTCAAAGACAGTGCTTCTATACTAATTGCCAGGCGCTGAGACGAATGCCGCCAAGATCTAGCGTCTATGACTTACGGTTCAAGAATTAGCCTCAGAAACAGTGGGAAACAGTGCTTCTATACTAATTGCCAGGCGCTGAGACGAATGCCGCCAAGATCTAGCGTCTATGACTTACGGTTCAAGAATTAGCCTCAGAAACAGTGGGAAACAGTGCTTCTATACTAATTGCCAGGCGCTGAGACGAATGCCGCCAAGATCGAGCGTCTATGACTTACGGTTCAAGAATTAGCCTCAGAAACAGTGGTTCTGAACATGCTGCCAATAGCTCGCCTGGGAAACATCCAGAGAAGTCCAAGATTGAGTTTTTTAGACTGGCTGCCACGAGCTGAAAGGAATGCAGCCAAGAGCGAGCGTCTGTGACTTACGGTTCAAAAGTTATTCACAGAAACATGGTTCTGAACTTTGCTGCCAGCCGCGAAAGCGAAAATAACCAAGATCGAGCGTCTAGGATTTACTTGTCAATAGCTCGCCTGGGAAACATCCAGAGAAGTCAAAGACAGGGCTTCTATACTAATTGCCAGGCGCTGAGACGAATGCCGCAAAGATCTAGCGTCTATGACTTACGGTTCAAGAATTAGCCTCAGAAACAGTGGGAAACAGTGCTTCTATACTAATTGCCAGGCGCTGAGACGAATGCCGCCAAGATCGAGCGTCTATGACTTACGGTTCAAGAATTAGCCTAAGAAACAGTGGTTCTGAACATGCTGCCAATAGCTCGTCTGGGAAACATCCAGAGAAGTCCAAGATTGTGTTTTTTAGACTGGCTGCCACGAGCTGAAACGAATGCAGCCAAGAGCGAGCGTCTGTGACTTACGGTTCAAAAGTTATTCACAGAAACATGGTTCTGAACTTTGCTGCCAGCCGCGAAAGCGAAAATAACCAAGATCGAGCGTCTAGGATTTACTTGTCAAAAGCTCGCCTGGGAAACATCCAGAGAAGTCAAAGACAGTGCCTCTATACTAATTGCCAGGCGCTGAGACGAATGCCG
Organism: Rhinoderma darwinii; assembly: GCF_050947455.1. Classification (NCBI taxonomy): domain Eukaryota; kingdom Metazoa; phylum Chordata; class Amphibia; order Anura; family Rhinodermatidae; genus Rhinoderma; species Rhinoderma darwinii. The sequence goes on along the minus strand of NW_027463733.1, from coordinate 50,361 downwards.
CCAAGATCTAGCGTCTATGACTTACGGTTCAAGAATTAGCCTCAGAAACAGTGGGAAACAGTGCTTCTATACTAATTGCCAGGCGCTGAGACGAATGCCGCCAAGATCGAGCGTCTATGACTTACGGTTCAAGAATTAGCCTCAGAAACAGTGGGAAACAGTGCTTCTATACTAATTGCCAGGCGCTGAGACGAATGCCGCCAAGATCTAGCGTCTATGACTTACGGTTCAAGAATTAGCCTCAGAAACAGTGGGAAACAGTGCTTCTATACTAATTGCCAGGCGCTGAGACGAATGCCGCCAAGGTCGAGCGTCTATGACTTACGGTTCAAGAATTAGCCTCAGAAACAGTGGTTCTGAACATGCTGCCAATAGCTCGCCTGGGAAACATCCAGAGAAGTCCAAGATTGTGTTTTTTAGACTGGCTGCCACGAGCTGAAACGAATGCAGCCAAGAGCGAGCGTCTGTGACTTACGGTTCAAGAGTTATTCACAGAAACATGGTTCTGAACTTTGCTGCCAGCCGCGAAAGCGAAAATAACCAAGATCGAGCGTCTAGGATTTACTTGTCAATAGCTCGCCTGGGAAACATCCAGAGAAGTCAAAGACCGTGCTTCTATACTAATTGCCAGGCGCTGAGATTAATGCCGCCAAGATCTAGCGTCTATGACTTACGGTTCAAGAATTAGCCTCAGAAACAGTGGGAAACAGTGATTCTATACTAATTGCCAGGCGCTGAGACGAATGCCGCCAAGATCGAGCGTCTATGACTTACGGTTCAAGAATTAGCCTCAGAAACAGTGGTTCTGAACATGCTGCCAATAGCTCGTCTGGGAAACATCCAGAGAAGTCCAAGATAGTGTTTTTTAGACTGGCTGCCACGAGCTGAAACGAATGCAGCCAAGAGCGAGCGTCTGTGACTTACGGTTCAAAAGTTATTCACAGAAACATGGTTCTGAACTTTGCTGCCAGCCGCGAAAGCGAAAATAACCAAGATCGAGCGTCTAGGATTTACTTGTCAATAGCTCGCCTGGGAAACATCCAGAGAAGTCAAAGACAGTGCTTCTATACTAATTGCCAGGCGCTGAGACGAATGCCGCCAAGATCTAGCGTCTATGACTTACGGTTCAAGAATTAGCCTCAGAAACAGTGGGAAACAGTGCTTCTTTACTAATTGCCAGGCGCTGAGACGAATGCCGCCAAGATCTAGCGTCTATGACTTACGGTTCAAGAATTAGCCTCAGAAACAGTGGAAAACAGTGCTTCTATACTAATTGCCAGGCGCTGAGACGAATGCCGCCAAGATCGAGCGTCTATGACTTACGGTTCAAGAATTAGCCTAAGAAACAGTGGTTCTGAACATGCTGCCAATAGCTCGTCTGGGAAACATCCAGAGAAGTCCAAGATTGTGTTTTTTAGACTGGCTGCCACGAGCTGAAACGAATGCAGCCAAGAGCGAGCGTCTGTGACTTACGGTTCAAAAGTTATTCACAGAAACATGGTTCTGAACTTTGCTGCCAGCCGCGAAAGCGAAAATAACCAAGATCGAGCGTCTAGGATTTACTTGTCAAAAGCTCGCCTGGGAAACATCCAGAGAAGTCAAAGACAGTGCTTCTATACTAATTGCCAGGCGCTGAGACGAATGCCGCCAAGATCTAGCGTCTATGACTTACGGTTCAAGAATTAGCCTCAGAAACAGTGGGAAACAGTGCTTCTATACTAATTGCCAGGCGCTGAGACGAATGCCGCCAAAGATCTAGCGTCTATGACTTACGGTTCAAGAATTAGCCTCAGAAACAGTGGGAAACAGTGCTTCTATACTAATTGCCAGGCGCTGAGACGAATGCCGCCAAGATCGAGCGTCTATGACTTACGGTTCAAGAATTAGCCTCAGAAACAGTGGTTCTGAACATGCTGCCAATAGCTCGCCTGGGAAACATCCAGAGAAGTCCAAGATAGTGTTTTTTAGACTGGCTGCCACGAGCTGAAACGAATGCAGCCAAGAGCGAGCGTCTGTGACTTACGGTTCAAGAGTTATTCACAGAAACATGGTTCTGAACTTTGCTGCCAGCCGCGAAAGCGAAAATAACCAAGATCGAGCGTCTAGGATTTACTTGTCAATAGCTCGCCTGGGAAACATCCAGAGAAGTCAAAGACCGTGCTTCTATACTAATTGCCAGGCGCTGAGATTAATGCCGCCAAGATCTAGCGTCTATGACTTACGGTTCAAGAATTAGCCTCAGAAACAGTGGGAAACAGTGATTCTATACTAATTGCCAGGCGCTGAGACGAATGCCGCCAAGATCGAGCGTCTATGACTTACGGTTCAAGAATTAGCCTCAGAAACAGTGGTTCTGAACATGCTGCCAATAGCTCGTCTGGGAAACATCCAGAGAAGTCCAAGATAGTGTTTTTTAGACTGGCTGCCACGAGCTGAAACGAATGCAGCCAAGAGCGAGCGTCTGTGACTTACGGTTCAAAAGTTATTCACAGAAACATGGTTCTGAACTTTGCTGCCAGCCGCGAAAGCGAAAATAACCAAGATCGAGCGTCTAGGATTTACTTGTCAATAGCTCGCCTGGGAAACATCCAGAGAAGTCAAAGACAGTGCTTCTATACTAATTGGCAGGCGCTGAGACGAATGCCGCCAAGATCTAGCGTCTATGACTTACGGTTCAAGAATTAGCCTCAGAAACAGTGGGAAACAGTGCTTCTATACTAATTGCCAGGCGCTGAGACGAATGCCGCCAAGATCTAGCGTCTATGACTTACGGTTCAAGAATTAGCCTCAGAAACAGTGGGAAACAGTGCTTCTATACTAATTGCCAGGCGCTGAGACGAATGCCGCCAAGAGCGAGCGTCTGTGACTTACGGTTCAAGAGTTATTCACAGAAACATGGTTCTGAACTTTGCTGCCAGCCGCGAAAGCGAAAATAACCAAGATCGAGCGTCTAGGATTTACTTGTCAATAGCTCGCCTGGGAAACATCCAGAGAAGTCAAAGACAGTGCTTCTATACTAATTGCCAGGCGCTGAGACGAATGCCGCCAAGATCTAGCGTCTATGACTTACGGTTCAAGAATTAGCCTCAGAAACAGTGGGAAACAGTGCTTCTATACTAATTGCCAGGCGCTGAGACGAATGCCGCCAAGATCGAGCGTCTATGACTTACGGTTCAAGAATTAGCCTCAGAAACAGTGGTTCTGAACATGCTGCCAATAGCTCGCCTGGGAAACATCCAGAGAAGTCCAAGATAGTGTTTTTTAGGCTGGCTGCCACGAGCTGAAACGAATGCAGCCAAGAGCGAGCGTCTGTGACTTACGGTTCAAAAGTTATTCACAGAAACATGGTTCTGAACTTTGCTGCCAGCCGCGAAAGCGAAAATAACCAAGATCGAGCGTCTAGGATTTACTTGTCAATAGCTCGCCTGGGAAACATCCAGAGAAGTCAAAGACAGTGCTTCTATACTAATTGCCAGGCGCTGAGACGAATGCCGCCAAGATCTAGCGTCTATGACTTACGGTTCAAGAATTAGCCTCAGAAACAGTGGGAAACAGTGCTTCTATACTAATTGCCAGGCGCTGAGACGAATGCCGCCAAGATCGAGCGTCTATAACTTACGGTTCAAGAATTAGCCTCAGAAACAGTGGTTCTGAACATGCTGCCAATAGCTCGCCTGGGAAACATCCAGAGAAGTCCAAGATAGTGTTTTTTAGACTGGCTGCCACGAGCTGAAACGAATGCAGCCAAGAGCGAGCGTCTGTGACTTACGGTTCAAGAGTTATTCACAGAAACATGGTTCTGAACTTTGCTGCCAGCCGCGAAAGCGAAAATAACCAAGATCGAGCGTCTAGGATTTACTTGTCAATAGCTCGCCTGGGAAACATCCAGAGAAGTCAAAGACAGTGCTTCTATACTAATTGCCAGGCGCTGAGACGAATGCCACCAAGAGCGAGCGTCTGTGACTTACGGTTCAAGAGTTATTCACAGAAACATGGTTCTGAACTTTGCTGCCAGCCGCGAAAGCGAAAATAACCAAGATCGAGCGTCTAGGATTTACTTGTCAATAGCTCGCCTGGGAAACATCCAGAGAAGTCAAAGACAGTGCTTCTATACTAATTGCCAGGCGCTGAGACGAATGCCGCCAAGATCTAGCGTCTATGACTTACGGTTCAAGAATTAGCCTCAGAAACAGTGGGAAACAGTGCTTCTATACTAATTGCCAGGCGCTGAGACGAATGCCGCCAAGATCGAGCGTCTATGACACGGTTCAAGAATTAGCCTCAGAAACAGTGGTTCTGAACATGCTGCCAATAGCTCGCCTGGGAAACATCCAGAGAAGTCCAAGATAGTGTTTTTTAGCCTGGCTGCCACGAGCTGAAACGAATGCAGCCAAGAGCGAGCGTCTGTGACTTACGGTTCAAAAGTTATTCACAGAAACATGGTTCTGAACTTTGCTGCCAGCCGCGAAAGCGAAAATAACCAAGATCGAGCGTCTAGGATTTACTTGTCAATAGCTCGCCTGGGAAACATCCAGAGAAGTCAAAGACAGTGCTTCTATACTAATTGCCAGGCGCTGAGACGAATGCCGCCAAGATCTAGCGTCTATGACTTACGGTTCAAGAATTAGCCTCAGAAACAGTGGGAAACAGTGCTTCTATACTAATTGCCAGGCGCTGAGACGAATGCCGCCAAGATCGAGCGTCTATGACTTACGGTTCAAGAATTAGCCTCAGAAACAGTGGTTCTGAACATGCTGCCAATAGCTCGCCTGGGAAACATCCAGAGAAGTCCAAGATAGTGTTTTTTAGGCTGGCTGCCATGAGCTGAAACGAATGCAGCCAAGAGCGAGAGTCTGTGACTTACGGTTCAAAAGTTATTCACAGAAACATGGTTCTGAACTTTGCTGCCAGCCGCGAAAGCGAAAATAACCAAGATCGAGCGTCTAGGATTTACTTGTCAATAGCTCGCCTGGGAAACATCCAGAGAAGTCAAAGACAGTGCTTCTATACTAATTGCCAGGCGCTGAGACGAATGCCGCCAAGATCTAGCGTCTATGACTTACGGTTCAAGAATTAGCCTCAGAAACAGTGGGAAACAGTGCTTCTATACTAATTGCCAGGCGCTGAGACGAATGCCGCCAAGATCGAGCGTCTATGACTTACGGTTCAAGAATTAGCCTCAGAAACAGTGGTTCTGAACATGCTGCCAATAGCTCGCCTGGGAAACATCCAGAGAAGTCCAAGATAGTGTTTTTTAGACTGGCTGCCATGAGCTGAAACGAATGCAGCCAAGAGCGAGCGTCTGTGACTTACGGTTCAAGAGTTATTCACAGAAACATGGTTCTGAACTTTGCTGCCAGCCGCGAAAGCGAAAATAACCAAGATCGAGCGTCTAGGATTTACTTGTCAATAGCTCGCCTGGGAAACATCCAGAGAAGTCAAAGACAGTGCTTCTATACTAATTGCCAGGCGCTGAGACGAATGCCGCCAAGAGCGAGCGTCTGTGACTTACGGTTCAAGAGTTATTCACAGAAACATGGTTCTGAACTTTGCTGCCAGCCGCGAAAGCGAAAATAACCAAGATCGAGCGTCTAGGATTTACTTGTCAATAGCTCGCCTGGGAAACATCCAGAGAAGTCAAAGACAGTGCTTCTATACTAATTGCCAGGCGCTGAGACGAATGCCGCCAAGATCGAGCGTCTATGACTTACGGTTCAAGAATTAGCCTCAGAAACAGTGGTTCTGAACATGCTGCCAATAGCTCGCCTGGGAAACATCCAGAGAAGTCAAAGACAGTGCTTCTATACTAATTGCCAGGCGCTGAGACGAATGCCGCCAAGAGCGAGCGTCTGTGACTTACGGTTCAAGAGTTATTCACAGAAACATGGTTCTGAACTTTGCTGCCAGCCGCGAAAGCGAAAATAACCAAGATCGAGCGTCTAGGATTTACTTGTCAATAGCTCGCCTGGGAAACATCCAGAGAAGTCAAAGACAGTGCTTCTATACTAATTGCCAGGCGCTGAGACGAATGCCGCCAAGAGCGAGCGTCTGTGACTTACGGTTCAAGAGTTATTCACAGAAACATGGTTCTGAACTTTGCTGCCAGCCGCGAAAGCGAAAATAACCAAGATCGAGCGTCTAGGATTTACTTGTCAATAGCTCGCCTGGGAAACATCCAGAGAAGTCAAAGACAGTGCTTCTATACTAATTGCCAGGCGCTGAGACGAATGCCGCCAAGATCTAGCGTCTATGACTTACGGTTCAAGAATTAGCCTCAGAAACAGTGGGAAACAGTGCTTCTATACTAATTGCCAGGCGCTGAGACGAATGCCGCCAAGATCGAGCGTCTATGACTTACGGTTCAAGAATTAGCCTCAGAAACAGTGGTTCTGAACATGCTGCCAATAGCTCGCCTGGGAAACATCCAGAGAAGTCCAAGATAGTGTTTTTTAGGCTGGCTGCCACGAGCTGAAACGAATGCAGCCAAGAGCGAGCGTCTGTGACTTACGGTTCAAAAGTTATTCACAGAAACATGGTTCTGAACTTTGCTGCCAGCCGCGAAAGCGAAAATAACCAAGATCGAGCGTCTAGGATTTACTTGTCAATAGCTCGCCTGGGAAACATCCAGAGAAGTCAAAGACAGTGCTTCTATACTAATTGCCAGGCGCTGAGACGAATGCCGCCAAGATCTAGCGTCTATGACTTACGGTTCAAGAATTAGCCTCAGAAACAGTGGGAAACAGTGCTTCTATACTAATTGCCAGGCGCTGAGACGAATGCCGCCAAGATCGAGCGTCTATAACTTACGGTTCAAGAATTAGCCTCAGAAACAGTGGTTCTGAACATGCTGCCAATAGCTCGCCTGGGAAACATCCAGAGAAGTCCAAGATAGTGTTTTTTAGACTGGCTGCCACGAGCTGAAACGAATGCCACCAAGAGCGAGCGTCTGTGACTTACGGTTCAAGAGTTATTCACAGAAACATGGTTCTGAACTTTGCTGCCAGCCGCGAAAGCGAAAATAACCAAGATCGAGCGTCTAGGATTTACTTGTCAATAGCTCGCCTGGGAAACATCCAGAGAAGTCAAAGACAGTGCTTCTATACTAATTGCCAGGCGCTGAGACGAATGCCGCCAAGATCTAGCGTCTATGACTTACGGTTCAAGAATTAGCCTCAGAAACAGTGGGAAACAGTGCTTCTATACTAATTGCCAGGCGCTGAGACGAATGCCGCCAAGATCGAGCGTCTATGACACGGTTCAAGAATTAGCCTCAGAAACAGTGGTTCTGAACATGCTGCCAATAGCTCGCCTGGGAAACATCCAGAGAAGTCCAAGATAGTGTTTTTTAGCCTGGCTGCCACGAGCTGAAACGAATGCAGCCAAGAGCGAGCGTCTGTGACTTACGGTTCAAAAGTTATTCACAGAAACATGGTTCTGAACTTTGCTGCCAGCCGCGAAAGCGAAAATAACCAAGATCGAGCGTCTAGGATTTACTTGTCAATAGCTCGCCTGGGAAACATCCAGAGAAGTCAAAGACAGTGCTTCTATACTAATTGCCAGGCGCTGAGACGAATGCCGCCAAGATCTAGCGTCTATGACTTACGGTTCAAGAATTAGCCTCAGAAACAGTGGGAAACAGTGCTTCTATACTAATTGCCAGGCGCTGAGACGAATGCCGCCAAGATCGAGCGTCTATGACTTACGGTTCAAGAATTAGCCTCAGAAACAGTGGTTCTGAACATGCTGCCAATAGCTCGCCTGGGAAACATCCAGAGAAGTCCAAGATAGTGTTTTTTAGGCTGGCTGCCACGAGCTGAAACGAATGCAGCCAAGAGCGAGAGTCTGTGACTTACGGTTCAAAAGTTATTCACAGAAACATGGTTCTGAACTTTGCTGCCAGCCGCGAAAGCGAAAATAACCAAGATCGAGCGTCTAGGATTTACTTGTCAATAGCTCGCCTGGGAAACATCCAGAGAAGTCAAAGACAGTGCTTCTATACTAATTGCCAGGCGCTGAGACGAATGCCGCCAAGATCTAGCGTCTATGACTTACGGTTCAAGAATTAGCCTCAGAAACAGTGGGAAACAGTGCTTCTATACTAATTGCCAGGCGCTGAGACGAATGCCGCCAAGATCGAGCGTCTATGACACGGTTCAAGAATTAGCCTCAGAAACAGTGGTTCTGAACATGCTGCCAATAGCTCGCCTGGGAAACATCCAGAGAAGTCCAAGATAGTGTTTTTTAGCCTGGCTGCCACGAGCTGAAACGAATGCAGCCAAGAGCGAGCGTCTGTGACTTACGGTTCAAAAGTTATTCACAGAAACATGGTTCTGAACTTTGCTGCCAGCCGCGAAAGCGAAAATAACCAAGATCGAGCGTCTAGGATTTACTTGTCAATAGCTCGCCTGGGAAACATCCAGAGAAGTCAAAGACAGTGCTTCTATACTAATTGCCAGGCGCTGAGACGAATGCCGCCAAGATCTAGCGTCTATGACTTACGGTTCAAGAATTAGCCTCAGAAACAGTGGGAAACAGTGCTTCTATACTAATTGCCAGGCGCTGAGACGAATGCCGCCAAGATCGAGCGTCTATGACTTACGGTTCAAGAATTAGCCTCAGAAACAGTGGTTCTGAACATGCTGCCAATAGCTCGCCTGGGAAACATCCAGAGAAGTCCAAGATAGTGTTTTTTAGGCTGGCTGCCACGAGCTGAAACGAATGCAGCCAAGAGCGAGCGTCTGTGACTTACGGTTCAAAAGTTATTCACAGAAACATGGTTCTGAACTTTGCTGCCAGCCGCGAAAGCGAAAATAACCAAGATCGAGCGTCTAGGATTTACTTGTCAATAGCTCGCCTGGGAAACATCCAGTGAAGTCAAAGACAGTGCTTCTATACTAATTGCCAGGCGCTGAGACGAATGCCGCCAAGATCTAGCGTCTATGACTTACGGTTCAAGAATTAGCCTCAGAAACAGTGGGAAACAGTGCTTCTATACTAATTGCCAGGCGCTGAGACGAATGCCGCCAAGATCGAGCGTCTATGACTTACGGTTCAAGAATTAGCCTCAGAAACAGTGGTTCTGAACATGCTGCCAATAGCTCGCCTGGGAAACATCCAGAGAAGTCCAAGATAGTGTTTTTTAGACTGGCTGCCATGAGCTGAAACGAATGCAGCCAAGAGCGAGCGTCTGTGACTTACGGTTCAAGAGTTATTCACAGAAACATGGTTCTGAACTTTGCTGCCAGCCGCGAAAGCGAAAATAACCAAGATCGAGCGTCTAGGATTTACTTGTCAATAGCTCGCCTGGGAAACATCCAGAGAAGTCAAAGACAGTGCTTCTATACTAATTGCCAGGCGCTGAGACGAATGCCGCCAAGAGCGAGCGTCTGTGACTTACGGTTCAAGAGTTATTCACAGAAACATGGTTCTGAACTTTGCTGCCAGCCGCGAAAGCGAAAATAACCAAGATCGAGCGTCTAGGATTTACTTGTCAATAGCTCGCCTGGGAAACATCCAGAGAAGTCAAAGACAGTGCTTCTATACTAATTGCCAGGCGCTGAGACGAATGCCGCCAAGATCGAGCGTCTATGACTTACGGTTCAAGAATTAGCCTCAGAAACAGTGGTTCTGAACATGCTGCCAATAGCTCGCCTGGGAAACATCCAGAGAAGTCAAAGACAGTGCTTCTATACTAATTGCCAGGCGCTGAGACGAATGCCGCCAAGATCGAGCGTCTATGACTTACGGTTCAAGAATTAGCCTCAGAAACAGTGGTTCTGAACATGCTGCCAATAGCTCGCCTGGGAAACATCCAGAGAAGTCCAAGATAGTGTTTTTTAGACTGGCTGCCACGAGCTGAAACGAATGCAGCCAAGAGCGAGCGTCTGTGACTTACGGTTCAAGAGTTATTCACAGAAACATGGTTCTGAACTTTGCTGCGAGCCCCGAAAGCGAAAATAACCAAGATCGAGCGTCTAGGATTTACTTGTCAATAGCTCGCCTGGGAAACATCCAGAGAAGTCAAAGACAGTGCTTCTATACTAATTGCCAGGCGCTGAGACGAATGCCGCCAAGATCGAACGTCTATGACTTACGGTTCAAGAATTAGCCTCAGAAACAGTGGTTCTGAACATGCTGCCAATAGCTCGCCTGGGAAACATCCAGAGAAGTACAAGATAGTGTTTTTTAGACTGGCTGCCACGAGCTGAAACGAATGCAGCCAAGAGCGAGCGTCTGTGACTTACGGTTCAAAAGTTATTCACAGAAACATGGTTCTGAACTTTGCTGCTAGCCGCGAAAGCGAAAATAACCAAGATCGAGCGTCTAGGATTTACTTGTCAATAGCTCGCCTGGGAAACATCCAGAGAAGTCAAAGACAGTGCTTCTATACTAATTGCCAGGCGCTGAGACGAATGCCGTCAAGATCTAGCGTCTATGACTTACGGTTCAAGAATTAGCCTCAGAAACAGTGGTTCTGAACATGCTGCCAATAGCTCGCCTGGGAAACATCCAGAGAAGTCCAAGATTGTGTTTTTTAGACTGGCTGCCACGAGCTGAAACGAATGCAGCCAAGAGCGAGCGTCAGTGACTTACGGTTCAAGAGTTATTCACAGAAACATGGTTCTGAACTTTGCTGCTAGCCGCGAAAGCGAAAATAACCAAGATCGAGCGTCTAGGATTTACTTGTCAATAGCTCGCCTGGGAAACATCCAGAGAAGTCAAAGACAGTGCTTCTATACTAATTGCCAGGCGCTGAGACGAATGCCGCCAAGATCTAGCGTCTATGACTTACGGTTCAAGAATTAGCCTCAGAAACAGTGGGAAACAGTGCTTCTATACTAATTGCCAGGCGCTGAGACGAATGCCGCCAAGATCGAGCGTCTATGACTTACGGTTCAAGAATTAGCCTCAGAAACAGTGGTTCTGAACATGCTGCCAATAGCTCGCCTGGGAAACATCCAGAGAAGTCCAAAATAGTGTTTTTCAGACTGGCTGCCACGAGCTGAAACGAATGCAGCCAAGAGCGAGCGTCTGTGACTTACGGTTCAAAAGTTATTCACAGAAACATGGTTCTGAACTTTGCTGCCAGCCGCGAAAGCGAAAATAACCAAGATCGAGCGTCTAGGATTTACTTGTCAAAAGCTCGCCTGGGAAACATCCAGAGAAGTCAAAGACAGTGCTTCTATACTAATTGCCAGGCGCTGAGACGAATGCCGCCAAGATCTAGCGTCTATGACTTACGGTTCAAGAATTAGCCTCAGAAACAGTGGGAAACAGTGCTTCTATACTAATTGCCAGGCGCTGAGACGAATGCCGCCAAGATCGAGCGTCTATGACTTACGGTTCAAGAATTAGCCTCAGAAACAGTGGTTCTGAACATGCTGCCAATAGCTCGCCTGGGAAACATCCAGAGAAGTCCAAGATAGTGTTTTTTAGACTGGCTGCCACGAGCTGAAACGAATGCAGCCAAGAGCGAGCGTCTGTGACTTACTGTTCAAGAGTTATTCACAGAAACATGGTTCTGAACTTTGCTGCCAGCCGCGAAAGCGAATATAACCAAGATAGAGCGTCTAGGATTTACTTGTCAATAGCTCGCCTGGGAAACATCCAGAGACGTCAAAGACAGTGCTTCCATACTAATTGCCAGGCGCTGAGACGAATGCCGCCAAGATCTAGCGTCTATGACTTACGGTTCAAGAATTAGCCTCAGAAACAGTGGGAAACAGTGCTTCTATACTAATTGCCAGGCGCTGAGACGAATGCCGCCAAGATCGAGCGTCTATGACTTACGGTTCAAGAATTAGCCTCAGAAACAGTGGTTCTGAACATGCTGCCAATAGCTCGCCTGGGAAACATCCAGAGAAGTCCAAGATTGTGTTTTTTAGACTGGCTGCCACGAGCTGAAACGAATGCAGCCAAGAGCGAGCGTCTGTGACTTACGGTTCAAAAGTTATTCACAGAAACATGGTTCTGAACTTTGCTGCCAGCCGCGAAAGCGAAAATAACCAAGATCGAGCGTCTAGGATTTACTTGTCAAAAGCTCGCCTGGGAAACATCCAGAGAAGTCAAAGACAGTGCTTCTATACTAATTGCCAGGCGCTGAGACGAATGCCGCCAAGATCTAGCGTCTATGACTTACGGTTCAAGAATTAGCCTCAGAAACAGTGGGAAACAGTGCTTCTATACTAATTGCCAGGCGCTGAGACGAATGCCGCCAAGATCGAGCGTCTATGACTTACGGTTCAAGAATTAGCCTCAGAAACAGTGGTTCTGAACATGCTGCCAATAGCTCGCCTGGGAAACATCCAGAGAAGTCCAAGATAGTGTTTTTTAGACTGGCTGCCACGAGCTGAAACGAATGCAGCCAAGAGCGAGCGTCTGTGACTTACGGTTCAAGAGTTATTCACAGAAACATGGTTCTGAACTTTGCTGCCAGCCGCGAAAGCGAAAATAACCAAGATCGAGCGTCTAGGATTTACTTGTCAATAGCTCGCCTGGGAAACATCCAGAGAAGTCAAAGACAGTGCTTCTATACTAATTGCCAGGCGCTGAGACGAATGCCGCCAAGATCTAGCGTCTATGACTTACGGTTCAAGAATTAGCCTCAGAAACAGTGGGAAACAGTGCTTCTATACTAATTGCCAGGCGCTGAGACGAATGCCGCCAAGATCGAGCGTCTATGACTTACGGTTAAAGAATTAGCCTCAGAAACAGTGGTTCTGAACATGCTGCCAATAGCTCGCCTGGGAAACATCCAGAGAAGTCCAAGATAGTGTTTTTTAGACTGGCTGCCACGAGCTGAAACGAATGCAGCCAAGAGCGAGCGTCTGTGACTTACGGTTCAAAAGTTATTCACAGAAACATGGTTCTGAACTTTGCTGCCAGCCGCGAAAGCGAATATAACCAAGATCGAGCGTCTAGGATTTACTTGTCAATAGCTCGCCTGGGAAACATCCAGAGAAGTCAAAGACAGTGCTTCCATACTAATTGCCAGGCGCTGAGACGAATGCCGCCAAGATCTAGCGTCTATGACTTACGGTTCAAGAATTAGCCTCAGAAACAGTGGGAAACAGTGCTTCTATACTAATTGCCAGGCGCTGAGACGAATGCCGCCAAGATCGAGCGTCTATGACTTACGGTTCAAGAATTAGCCTCAGAAACAGTGGTTCTGAACATGCTGCCAATAGCTCGCCTGGGAAACATCCAGAGAAGTCCAAAATAGTGTTTTTCAGACTGGCTGCCACGAGCTGAAACGAATGCAGCCAAGAGCGAGCGTCTGTGACTTACGGTTCAAATGTTATTCACAGAAACATGGTTCTGAACTTTGCTGCCAGCCGCGAAAGCGAAAATAACCAAGATCGAGCGTCTAGGATTTACTTGTCAAAAGCTCGCCTGGGAAACATCCAGAGAAGTCAAAGACAGTGCTTCTATACTAATTGCCAGGCGCTGAGACGAATGCCGCCAAGATCTAGCGTCTATGACTTACGGTTCAAGAATTAGCCTCAGAAACAGTGGGAAACAGTGCTTCTATACTAATTGCCAGGCGCTGAGACGAATGCCGCCAAGATCGAGCGTCTATGACTTACGGTTCAAGAATTAGCCTCAGAAACAGTGGGAAACAGTGCTTCTATACTAAATGCCAGGCGCTGAGACGAATGCCGCCAAGATCGAGCGTCTATGACTTACGGTTCAAGAATTAGCCTCAGAAACAGTGGTTCTGAACATGCTGCCAATAGCTCGCCTGGGAAACATCCAGAGAGGTCCAAGATAGTGTTTTTTAGACTGGCTGCCACGAGCTGAAACGAATGCAGCCAAGAGCGAGCGTCTGTGACTTACGGTTCAAGAGTTATTCACAGAAAAATGGTTCTGAACTTTGCTGCCAGCCGCGAAAGCGAAAATAACCAAGATCGAGCGTCTAGGATTTACTTGTCAATAGCTCGCCTGGGAAACATCCAGAGAAGTCAAAGACAGTGCTTCTATACTAATTGCCAGGCGCTGAGACGAATGCCGCCAAGATCTAGCGTCTATGACTTACGGTTCAAGAATTAGCCTCAGAAACAGTGGGAAACAGTGCTTCTATACTAATTGCCAGGCGCTGAGACGAATGCCGCCAAGATCGAGCGTCTATGACTTACGGTTCAAGAATTAGCCTCAGAAACAGTGGGAAACAGTGCTTCTATACTAATTGCCAGGCGCTGAGACGAATGCCGCCAAGATCGAGCGTCTATGACTTACGGTTAAAGAATTAGCCTCAGAAACAGTGGTTCTGAACATGCTGCCAATAGCTCGCCTGGGAAACAACCAGAGAAGTCCAAGATAGTGTTTTTTAGACTGGCTGCCACGAGCTGAAACGAATGCAGCCAAGAGCGAGCGTCTGTGACTTACGGTTCAAAAGTTATTCACAGAAACATGGTTCTGAACTTTGCTGCCAGCCGCGAAAGCGAAAATAACCAAGATCGAGCGTCTAGGATTTACTTGTCAATAGCTCGCCTGGGAAACATCCAGAGAAGTCAAAGACAGTGCTTCTATACTAATTGCCAGGCGCTGAGACGAATGCCGCCAAGATCTAGCGTCTATGACTTACGGTTCAAGAATTAGCCTCAGAAACAGTGGGAAACAGTGCTTCTATACTAATTGCCAGGCGCTGAGACGAATGCCGCCAAGATCGAGCGTCTATGACTTACGGTTCAAGAATTAGCCTCAGAAACAGTGGTTCTGAACATGCTGCCAATAGCTCGCCTGGGAAACATCCAGAGAAGTCCAAGATAGTGTTTTTTAGGCTGGCTGCCACGAGCTGAAACGAATGCAGCCAAGAGCGAGCGTCTGTGACTTACGGTTCAAAAGTTATTCACAGAAACATGGTTCTGAACTTTGCTGCCAGCCGCGAAAGCGAAAATAACCAAGATCGAGCGTCTAGGATTTACTTGTCAATAGCTCGCCTGGGAAACATCCAGAGAAGTCAAAGACAGTGCTTCTATACTAATTGCCAGGCGCTGAGACGAATGCCGCCAAGATCTAGCGTCTATGACTTACGGTTCAAGAATTAGCCTCAGAAACAGTGGGAAACAGTGCTTCTATACTAATTGCCAGGCGCTGAGACGAATGCCGCCAAGATCGAGCGTCTATGACTTACGGTTCAAGAATTAGCCTCAGAAACAGTGGTTCTGAACATGCTGCCAATAGCTCGCCTGGGAAACATCCAGAGAAGTCCAAGATAGTGTTTTTTAGGCTGGCTGCCACGAGCTGAAACGAATGCAGCCAAGAGCGAGCGTCTGTGACTTACGGTTCAAAAGTTATTCACAGAAACATGGTTCTGAACTTTGCTGCCAGCCGCGAAAGCGAAAATAACCAAGATCGAGCGTCTAGGATTTACTTGTCAATAGCTCGCCTGGGAAACATCCAGAGAAGTCAAAGACAGTGCTTCTATACTAATTGCCAGGCGCTGAGACGAATGCCGCCAAGATCTAGCGTCTATGACGTACGGTTCAAGAATTAGCCTCAGAAACAGTGGGAAACAGTGCTTCTATACTAATTGCCAGGCGCTGAGACGAATGCCGCCAAGATCGAGCGTCTATGACTTACGGTTCAAGAATTAGCCTCAGAAACAGTGGGAAACAGTGCTTCTATACTAAATGCCAGGCGCTGAGACGAATGCCGCCAAGATCGAGCGTCTATGACTTACGGTTCAAGAATTAGCCTCAGAAACAGTGGTTCTGAACATGCTGCCAATAGCTCGCCTGGGAAACATCCAGAGAGGTCCAAGATAGTGTTTTTTAGACTGGCTGCCACGAGCTGAAACGAATGCAGCCAAGAGCGAGCGTCTGTGACTTACGGTTCAAAAGTTATTCACAGAAACATGGTTCTGAACTTTGCTGCCAGCCGCGAAAGCGAAAATAACCAAGATCGAGCGTCTAGGATTTACTTGTCAATAGCTCGCCTGGGAAACAGCCAGAGAAGTCAAAGACAGTGCTTCTATACTAATTGCCAGGCGCTGAGACGAATGCCGCCAAGATCTAGCGTCTATGACTTACGGTTCAAGAATTAGCCTCAGAAACAGTGGGAAACAGTGCTTCTATACTAATTGCCAGGCGCTGAGACGAATGCCGCCAAGATCGAGCGTCTGTGACTTACGGTTCAAGAATTAGCCTCAGAAACAGTGGGAAACAGTGCTTCTATACTAATTGCCAGGCGCTGAGACGAATGCCGCCAAGATCGAGCGTCTATGACTTACGGTTAAAGAATTAGCCTCAGAAACAGTGGTTCTGAACATGCTGCCAATAGCTCGCCTGGGAAACAACCAGAGAAGTCCAAGATAGTGTTTTTTAGACTGGCTGCCACGAGCTGAAACGAATGCAGCCAAGAGCGAGCGTCTGTGACTTACGGTTCAAAAGTTATTCACAGAAACATGGTTCTGAACTTTGCTGCCAGCCGCGAAAGCGAAAATAACCAAGATCGAGCGTCTAGGATTTACTTGTCAATAGCTCGCCTGGGAAACATCCAGAGAAGTCAAAGACAGTGCTTCTATACTAATTGCCAGGCGCTGAGACAAATGCCGCCAAGATCTAGCGTCTATGACTTACGGTTCAAGAATTAGCCTCAGAAACAGTGGGAAACAGTGCTTCTATACTAATTGCCAGGCGCTGAGACGAATGCCGCCAAGATCGAGCGTCTATGACTTACGGTTCAAGAATTAGCCTCAGAAACAGTGGTTCTGAACATGCTGCCAATAGCTCGCCTGGGAAACATCCAGAGAAGTCCAAGATAGTGTTTTTTAGGCTGGCTGCCACGAGCTGAAACGAATGCAGCCAAGAGCGAGCGTCTGTGACTTACGGTTCAAAAGTTATTCACAGAAACATGGTTCTGAACTTTGCTGCCAGCCGCGAAAGCGAAAATAACCAAGATCGAGCGTCTAGGATTTACTTGTCAATAGCTCGCCTGGGAAACATCCAGAGAAGTCAAAGACAGTGCTTCTATACTAATTGCCAGGCGCTGAGACGAATGCCGCCAAGATCTAGCGTCTATGACTTACGGTTCAAGAATTAGCCTCAGAAACAGTGGGAAACAGTGCTTCTATACTAATTGCCAGGCGCTGAGACGAATGCCGCCAAGATCGAGCGTCTATGACTTACGGTTCAAGAATTAGCCTCAGAAACAGTGGTTCTGAACATGCTGCCAATAGCTCGCCTGGGAAACATCCAGAGAAGTCCAAGATAGTGTTTTTTAGGCTGGCTGCCACGAGCTGAAACGAATGCAGCCAAGAGCGAGCGTATGTGACTTACGGTTCAAAAGTTATTCACAGAAACATGGTTCTGAACTTTGCTGCCAGCCGCGAAAGCGAAAATAACCAAGATCGAGCGTCTAGGATTTACTTGTCAATAGCTCGCCTGGGAAACATCCAGAGAAGTCAAAGACAGTGCTTCTATACTAATTGCCAGGCGCTGAGACGAATGCCGCCAAGATCTAGCGTCTATGACTTACGGTTCAAGAATTAGCCTCAGAAACAGTGGGAAACAGTGCTTCTATACTAATTGCCAGGCGCTGAGACGAATGCCGCCAAGATCGAGCGTCTATGACTTACGGTTCAAGAATTAGCCTCAGAAACAGTGGGAAACAGTGCTTCTATACTAATTGCCAGGCGCTGAGACGAATGCCGCCAAGATCGAGCGTCTATGACTTACGGTTAAAGAATTAGCCTCAGAAACAGTGGTTCTGAACATGCTGCCAATAGCTCGCCTGGGAAACAACCAGAGAAGTCCAAGATAGTGTTTTTTAGACTGGCTGCCACGAGCTGAAACGAATGCAGCCAAGAGCGAGCGTCTGTGACTTACGGTTCAAAAGTTATTCACAGAAACATGGTTCTGAACTTTGCTGCCAGCCGCGAAAGCGAAAATAACCAAGATCGAGCGTCTAGGATTTACTTGTCAATAGCTCGCCTGGGAAACATCCAGAGAAGTCAAAGACAGTGCTTCTATACTAATTGCCAGGCGCTGAGACGAATGCCGCCAAGATCTAGCGTCTATGACTTACGGTTCAAGAATTAGCCTCAGAAACAGTGGGAAACAGTGCTTCTATACTAATTGCCAGGCGCTGAGACGAATGCCGCCAAGATCGAGCGTCTATGACTTACGGTTCAAGAATTAGCCTCAGAAACAGTGGTTCTGAACATGCTGCCAATAGCTCGCCTGGGAAACATCCAGAGAAGTCCAAGATAGTGTTTTTTAGGCTGGCTGCCACGAGCTGAAACGAATGCAGCCAAGAGCGAGCGTCTGTGACTTACGGTTCAAAAGTTATTCACAGAAACATGGTTCTGAACTTTGCTGCCAGCCGCGAAAGCGAAAATAACCAAGATCGAGCGTCTAGGATTTACTTGTCAATAGCTCGCCTGGGAAACATCCAGAGAAGTCAAAGACAGTGCTTCTATACTAATTGCCAGGCGCTGAGACGAATGCCGCCAAGATCGAGCGTCTATGACTTACGGTTCAAGAATTAGCCTCAGAAACAGTGGGAAACAGTGCTTCTATACTAATTGCCAGGCGCTGAGACGAATGCCGCCAAGATCGAGCGTCTATGACTTACGGTTCAAGAATTAGCCTCAGAAACAGTGGTTCTGAACATGCTGCCAATAGCTCGCCTGGGAAATGTCCAGAGAAGTCCAAGATAGTGTTTTTTTAGACTGGCTGCCACGAGCTGAAACGAATGCAGCCAAGAGCGAGCGTCTGTGACTTACGGTTCAAGAGTTATTCACAGAAACATGGTTCTGAACTTTGCTGCCAGCCGCGAAAGCGAAAATAACCAAGATCGAGCGTCTAGGATTTACTTGTCAATAGCTCGCCTGGGAAACATCCAGAGAAGTCAAAGACAGTGCTTCTATACTAATTGCCAGGCGCTGAGACGAATGCCGCCAAGAGCGAGCGTCTGTGACTTACGGTTCAAGAGTTATTCACAGAAACATGGTTCTGAACTTTGCTGCCAGCCGCGAAAGCGAAAATAACCAAGATCGAGCGTCTAGGATTTACTTGTCAATAGCTCGCCTGGGAAACATCCAGAGAAGTCAAAGACAGTGCTTCTATACTAATTGCCAGGCGCTGAGACGAATGCCGCCAAGATCGAGCGTCTATGACTTACGGTTCAAGAATTAGCCTCAGAAACAGTGGTTCTGAACATGCTGCCAATAGCTCGCCTGGGAAACATCCAGAGAAGTCAAAGACAGTGCTTCTATACTAATTGCCAGGCGCTGAGACGAATGCCGCCAAGATCGAGCGTCTATGACTTACGGTTCAAGAATTAGCCTCAGAAACAGTGGTTCTGAACATGCTGCCAATAGCTCGCCTGGGAAACATCCAGAGAAGTTCAAGATAGTGTTTTTTAGACTGGCTGCCACGAGCTGAAACGAATGCAGCCAAGAGCGAGCGTCTGTGACTTACGGTTCAAGAGTTATTCACAGAAACATGGTTCTGAACTTTGCTGCGAGCCCCGAAAGCGAAAATAACCAAGATCGAGCGTCTAGGATTTACTTGTCAATAGCTCGCCTGGGAAACATCCAGAGAAGTCAAAGACAGTGCTTCTATACTAATTGCCAGGCGCTGAGACGAATGCCGCCAAGATCTAGCGTCTATGACTTACGGTTCAAGAATTAGCCTCAGAAACAGTGGGAAACAGTGCTTCTATACTAATTGCCAGGCGCTGAGACGAATGCCGCCAAGATCGAGCGTCTATGACTTACGGTTCAAGAATTAGCCTCAGAAACAGTGGTTCTGAACATGCTGCCAATAGCTCGCCTGGGAAACATCCAGAGAAGTCCAAGATAGTGTTTTTTAGGCTGGCTGCCACGAGCTGAAACGAATGCAGCCAAGAGCGAGCGTCTGTGACTTACGGTTCAAAAGTTATTCACAGAAACATGGTTCTGAACTTTGCTGCCAGCCGCGAAAGCGAAAATAACCAAGATCGAGCGTCTAGGATTTACTTGTCAATAGCTCGCCTGGGAAACATCCAGAGAAGTCAAAGACAGTGCTTCTATACTAATTGCCAGGCGCTGAGACGAATGCCGCCAAGATCTAGCGTCTATGACTTACGGTTCAAGAATTAGCCTCAGAAACAGTGGGAAACAGTGCTTCTATACTAATTGCCAGGCGCTGAGACGAATGCCGCCAAGATCGAGCGTCTATGACTTACGGTTCAAGAATTAGCCTCAGAAACAGTGGTTCTGAACATGCTGCCAATAGCTCGCCTGGGAAATGTCCAGAGAAGTCCAAGATAGTGTTTTTTAGACTGGCTGCCACGAGCTGAAACGAATGCAGCCAAGAGCGAGCGTCTGTGACTTACGGTTCAAGAGTTATTCACAGAAACATGGTTCTGAACTTTGCTGCCAGCCGCGAAAGCGAAAATAACCAAGATCGAGCGTCTAGGATTTACTTGTCAATAGCTCGCCTGGGAAACATCCAGAGAAGTCAAAGACAGTGCTTCTATACTAATTGCCAGGCGCTGAGACGAATGCCGCCAAGAGCGAGCGTCTGTGACTTACGGTTCAAGAGTTATTCACAGAAACATGGTTCTGAACTTTGCTGCCAGCCGCGAAAGCGAAAATAACCAAGATCGAGCGTCTAGGATTTACTTGTCAATAGCTCGCCTGGGAAACATCCAGAGAAGTCAAAGACAGTGCTTCTATACTAATTGCCAGGCGCTGAGACGAATGCCGCCAAGATCGAGCGTCTATGACTTACGGTTCAAGAATTAGCCTCAGAAACAGTGGTTCTGAACATGCTGCCAATAGCTCGCCTGTGAAACATCCAGAGAAGTCAAAGACAGTGCTTCTATACTAATTGCCAGGCGCTGAGACGAATGCCGCCAAGATCGAGCGTCTATGACTTACGGTTCAAGAATTAGCCTCAGAAACAGTGGTTCTGAACATGCTGCCAATAGCTCGCCTGGGAAACATCCAGAGAAGTCCAAGATAGTGTTTTTTAGACTGGCTGCCACGAGCTGAAACGAATGCAGCCAAGAGCGAGCGTCTGTGACTTACGGTTCAAGAGTTATTCACAGAAACATGGTTCTGAACTTTGCTGCGAGCCCCGAAAGCGAAAATAACCAAGATCGAGCGTCTAGGATTTACTTGTCAATAGCTCGCCTGGGAAACATCCAGAGAAGTCAAAGACAGTGCTTCTATACTAATTGCCAGGCGCTGAAACGAATGCCGCCAAGATCTAGCGTCTATGACTTACGGTTCAAGAATTAGCCTCAGAAACAGTGGGAAACAGTGCTTCTATACTAATTGCCAGGCGCTGAGACGAATGCCGCCAAGATCGAGCGTCTATGACTTACGGTTCAAGAATTAGCCTCAGAAACAGTGGTTCTGAACATGCTGCCAATAGCTCGCCTGGGAAACATCCAGAGAAGTACAAGATAGTGTTTTTTAGACTGGCTGCCACGAGCTGAAACGAATGCAGCCAAGAGCGAGCGTCTGTGACTTACGGTTCAAAAGTTATTCACAGAAACATGTTCTGAACTTTGCTGCTAGCCGCGAAAGCGAAAATAACCAAGATCGAGCGCCTAGGATTTACTTGTCAATAGCTCGCCTGGGAAACATCCAGAGAAGTCAAAGACAGTGCTTCTATACTAATTGCCAGGCGCTGAGACGAATGCCGTCAAGATCTAGCGTCTATGACTTACGGTTCAAGAATTAGCCTCAGAAACAGTGGTTCTGAACATGCTGCCAATAGCTCGCCTGGGAAACATCCAGAGAAGTCCAAGATTGTGTTTTTTAGACTGGCTGCCACGAGCTGAAACGAATGCAGCCAAGAGCGAGCGACAGTGACTTACGTTCAAGAGTTATTCACAGAAACATGGTTCTGAACTTTGCTGCTAGCCGCGAAAGCGAAAATAACCAAGATCGAGCGTCTAGGATTTACTTGTCAATAGCTCGCCTGGGAAACATCCAGAGAAGTCAAAGACAGTGCTTCTATACTAATTGCCAGGCGCTGAGACGAATGCCGCCAAGATCTAGCGTCTATGACTTACGGTTCAAGAATTAGCCTCAGAAACAGTGGGAAACAGTGCTTCTATACTAATTGCCAGGCGCTGAGACGAATGCCGCCAAGATCGAGCGTCTATGACTTACGGTTCAAGAATTAGCCTCAGAAACAGTGGTTCTGAACATGCTGCCAATAGCTCGCCTGGGAAACATCCAGAGAAGTCCAAGATAGTGTTTTTTAGGCTGGCTGCCACGAGCTGAAACGAATGCAGCCAAGAGCGAGCGTCTGTGACTTACGGTTCAAAAGTTATTCACAGAAACATGGTTCTGAACTTTGCTGCCAGCCGCGAAAGCGAAAATAACCAAGATCGAGCGTCTAGGATTTACTTGTCAATAGCTCGCCTGGGAAACATCCAGAGAAGTCAAAGACAGTGCTTCTATACTAATTGCCAGGCGCTGAGACGAATGCCGCCAAGATCTAGCGTCTATGACTTACGGTTCAAGAATTAGCCTCAGAAACAGTGGGAAACAGTGCTTCTATACTAATTGCCAGGCGCTGAGACGAATGCCGCCAAGATCGAGCGTCTATGACTTACGGTTCAAGAATTAGCCTCAGAAACAGTGGTTCTGAACATGCTGCCAATAGCTCGCCTGGGAAACATCCAGAGAAGTCCAAAATAGTGTTTTTCAGACTGGCTGCCCGAGCTGAAACGAATGCAGCCAAGAGCGAGCGTCTGTGACTTACGGTTCAAAAGTTATTCACAGAAACATGGTTCTGAACTTTGCTGCCAGCCGCGAAAGCGAAAATAACCAAGATCGAGCGTCTAGGATTTACTTGTCAAAAGCTCGCCTGGGAAACATCCAGAGAAGTCAAAGACAGTGCTTCTATACTAATTGCCAGGCGCTGAGACGAATGCCGCCAAGATCTAGCGTCTATGACTTACGGTTCAAGAATTAGCCTCAGAAACAGTGGGAAACAGTGCTTCTATACTAATTGCCAGGCGCTGAGACGAATGCCGCCAAGATCGAGCGTCTATGACTTACGGTTCAAGAATTAGCCTCAGAAACAGTGGTTCTGAACATGCTGCCAATAGCTCGCCTGGGAAACATCCAGAGAAGTCCAAGATAGTGTTTTTTAGACTGGCTGCCACGAGCTGAAACGAATGCAGCCAAGAGCGAGCGTCTGTGACTTACTGTTCTAGAGTTATTCACAGAAACATGGTTCTGAACTTTGCTGCCAGCCGCGAAAGCGAAAATAACCAAGATCGAGCGTCTAGGATTTACTTGTCAAAAGCTCGCCTGGGAAACATCCAGAGAAGTCAAAGACAGTGCTTCTATACTAATTGCCAGGCGCTGAGACGAATGCCGCCAAGATCTAGCGTCTATGACTTACGGTTCAAGAATTAGCCTCAGAAACAGTGGGAAACAGTGCTTCTATACTAATTGCCAGGCGCTGAGACGAATGCCGCCAAGATCGAGCGTCTATGACTTACGGTTCAAGAATTAGCCTCAGAAACAGTGGTTCTGAACATGCTGCCAATAGCTCGCCTGGGAAACATCCAGAGAAGTCCAAGATAGTGTTTTTTAGACTGGCTGCCACGAGCTGAAACGAATGCAGCCAAGAGCGAGCGTCTGTGACTTACTGTTCTAGAGTTATTCACAGAAACATGGTTCTGAACTTTGCTGCCAGCCGCGAAAGCGAAAATAACCAAGATCGAGCGTCTAGGATTTACTTGTCAAAAGCTCGCCTGGGAAACATCCAGAGAAGTCAAAGACAGTGCTTCTATACTAATTGCCAGGCGCTGAGACGAATGCCGCCAAGATCTAGCGTCTATGACTTACGGTTCAAGAATTAGCCTCAGAAACAGTGGGAAACAGTGCTTCTATACTAATTGCCAGGCGCTGAGACGAATGCCGCCAAGATCGAGCGTCTATGACTTACGGTTCAAGAATTAGCCTCAGAAACAGTGGTTCTGAACATGCTGCCAATAGCTCGCCTGGGAAACATCCAGAGAAGTCCAAGATAGTGTTTTTTAGACTGGCTGCCACGAGCTGAAACGAATGCAGCCAAGAGCGAGCGTCTGTGACTTACGGTTCAAGAGTTATTCACAGAAACATGGTTCTGAACTTTGCTGCCAGCCGCGAAAGCGAAAATAACCAAGATCGAGCGTCTAGGATTTACTTGTCAATAGCTCGCCTGGGAAACATCCAGAGAAGTCAAAGACAGTGCTTCTATACTAATTGCCAGGCGCTGAGACGAATGCCGCCAAGATCTAGCGTCTATGACTTACGGTTCAAGAATTAGCCTCAGAAACAGTGGGAAACAGTGCTTCTATACTAATTGCCAGGCGCTGAGACGAATGCCGCCAAGATTGAGCGTCTATGACTTACGGTTCAAGAATTAGCCTCAGAAACAGTGGTTCTGAACATGCTGCCAATAGCTCGCCTGGGAAACATCCAGAGAAGTCCAAGATAGTGTTTTTAGGCTGGCTGCCACGAGCTGAAACGAATGCAGCCAAGAGCGAGCGTCTGTGACTTACGGTTCAAAAGTTATTCACAGAAACATGGTTCTGAACTTTGCTGCCAGCCGCGAAAGCGAAAATAACCAAGATCGAGCGTCTAGGATTTACTTGTCAATAGCTCGCCTGGGAAACATCCAGAGAAGTCAAAGACAGTGCTTCTATACTAATTGCCAGGCGCTGAGACGAATGCCGCCAAGATCGAACGTCTATGACTTACGGTTCAAGAATTAGCCTCAGAAACAGTGGTTCTGAACATGCTGCCAATAGCTCGCCTGGGAAACATCCAGAGAAGTACAAGATAGTGTTTTTTAGACTGGCTGCCACGAGCTGAAACGAATGTAGCCAAGAGCGAGCGTCTGTGACTTACGGTTCAAAAGTTATTCACAGAAACATGGTTCTGAACTTTGCTGCCAGCCGCGAAAGCGAAAATAACCAAGATCGAGCGTCTAGGATTTACTTGTCAATAGCTCGCCTGGGAAACATCCAGAGAAGTCAAAGACAGTGCTTCCATACTAATTGCCAGGCGCTGAGACGAATGCCGCCAAGATCTAGCGTCTATGACTTACGGTTCAAGAATTAGCCTCAGAAACAGTGGGAAACAGTGCTTCTATACTAATTGCCAGGCGCTGAGACGAATGCCGCCAAGATCGAGCGTCTATGACTTACGGTTCAAGAATTAGCCTCAGAAACAGTGGTTCTGAACATGCTGCCAATAGCTCGCCTGGGAAACATCCAGAGAAGTCCAAGATAGTGTTTTTTAGACTGGCTGCCACGAGCTGAAACGAATGCAGCCAAGAGCGAGCGTCTGTGACTTACGGTTCAAAAGTTATTCACAGAAACATGGTTCTGAACTTTGCTGCCATCCGCGAAAGCGAAAATAACCAAGATCGAGCGTTTAGGATTTACTTGTCAATAGCTCGCCTGGGAAACATCCAGAGAAGTCAAAGACAGTGCTTCTATACTAATTGCCAGGCGCTGAGACGAATGCCGCCAAGATCTAGCGTCTATGACTTACGGTTCAAGAATTAGCCTCAGAAACAGTGGGAAACAGTGCTTCTATACTAATTGCCAGGCGCTGAGACGAATGCCGCCAAGATCGAGCGTCTATGACACGGTTCAAGAATTAGCCTCAGAAACAGTGGTTCTGAACATGCTGCCCATAGCTCGCCTGGGAAACATCCAGAGAAGTCCAAGATAGTGTTTTTTAGACTGGCTGCCACGAGCTGAAACGAATGCAGCCAAGAGCGAGCGTCTGTGACTTACGGTTCAAAAGTTATTCACAGAAACATGGTTCTGAACTTTGCTGCCAGCCGCGAAAGCGAAAATAACCAAGATCGAGCGTCTAGGATTTACTTGTCAATAGCTCGCCTGGGAAACATCCAGAGAAATCAAAGACAGTGCTTCTATACTAATTGCCAGGCGCTGAGACGAATGCCGCCAAGATCTAGCGTCTATGACTTACGGTTCAAAAATTAGCCTCAGAAACAGTGGGAAACAGTGCTTCTATACTAATTGCCAGGCGCTGAGACGAATGCCGCCAAGATCTAGCGTCTATGACTTACGGTTCAAGAATTAGCCTCAGAAACAGTGGGAAACAGTGCTTCTATACTAATTGCCAGGCGCTGAGACGAATGCCGCCAAGATCGAGCGTCTATGACTTACGGTTCAAGAATTAGCCTCAGAAACAGTGGTTCTGAACATGCTGCCAATAGCTCGCCTGGGAAACATCCAGAGAAGTCCAAGATAGTGTTTTTTAGACTGGCTGCCACGAGCTGAAACGAATGCAGCCAAGAGCGAGCGTCTGTGACTTACGGTTCAAGAGTTATTCACAGAAACATGGTTCTGAACTTTGCTGCCAGCCGCGAAAGCGAAAATAACCAAGATCGAGCGTCTAGGATTTACTTGTCAATAGCCCGCCTGGGAAACATCCAGAGAAGTCAAAGACAGTGCTTCTATACTAATTGCCAGGCGCTGAGACGAATGCCGCCAAGATCTAGCGTCTATGACTTACGGTTCAAGAATTAGCCTCAGAAACAATGGGAAACAGTGCTTCTATACTAATTGCCAGGCGCTGAGACGAATGCCGCCAAGATCGAGCGTCTATGACTTACGGTTCAAGAATTAGCCTAAGAAACAGTGGTTCTGAACATGCTGCCAATAGCTCGCCTGGGAAACATCCAGAGAAGTCCAAGATAGTGTTTTTTAGACTGGCTGCCACGAGCTGAAACGAATGCAGCCAAGAGCGAGCGTCTGTGACTTACGGTTCAAAAGTTATTCACAGAAACATGGTTCTGAACTTTGCTGCCAGCCGCGAAAGCGAAAATAACCAAGATCGAGCGTTTAGGATTTACTTGTCAATAGCTCGCCTGGGAAACATCCAGAGAAGTCAAAGACAGTGCTTCTATACTAATTGCCAGGCGCTGAGACGAATGCCGCCAAGATCTAGCGTCTATGACTTACGGTTCAAGAATTAGCCTCAGAAACAGTGGGAAACAGTGCTTCTATACTAATTGCCAGGCGCTGAGACGAATGCCGCCAAGATCGAGCGTCTATGACACATTTCAAGAATTAGCCTCAGAAACAGTGGTTCTGAACATGCTGCCAATAGCTCGCCTGGGAAACATCCAGAGAAGTCCAAGATAGTGTTTTTTTAGACTGGCTGCCACGAGCTGAAACGAATGCAGCCAAGAGCGAGCGTCTGTGACTTACGGTTCAAAAGTTATTCACAGAAACATGGTTCTGAACTTTGCTGCCAGCCGCGAAAGCGAAAATAACCAAGATCGAGCGTCTAGGATTTACTTGTCAAAAGCTCGCCTGGGAAACATCCAGAGAAGTCAAAGACAGTGCTTCTATACTAATTGCCAGGCGCTGAGACGAATGCCGCCAAGATCTAGCGTCTATGACTTACGGTTCAAGAATTAGCCTCAGAAACAGTGGTTCTGAACATGCTGCCAATAGCTCGTCTGGGAAACATCCAGAGAAGTCCAAGATAGTGTTTTTTAGACGGGCTGCCACGAGCTGAAACGAATGCAGCCAAGAGCAAGCGTCTGTGACTTACGGTTCAAGAGTTATTCACAGAAACATGGTTCTGAACTTTGCTGCCAGCCGCGAAAGCGAAAATAACCAAGATCGAGCGTCTAGGATTTACTTGTCAATAGCTCGCCTGGGAAACATTCAGAGAAGTCAAAGACAGTGCTTCCATACTAATTGCCAGGCGCTGAGACGAATGCCGCCAAGATCTAGCGTCTATGACTTACGGTTCAAGAATTAGCCTCAGAAACAGTGGGAAACAGTGCTTCTATACTAATTGCCAGGCGCTGAGACGAATGCCGCCAAGATCGAGCGTCTATGACTTACGGTTCAAGAATTAGCCTCAGAAACAGTGGTTCTGAACATGCTGCCAATAGCTCGCCTGGGAAACATCCAGAGAAGTCCAAGATAGTGTTTTTTAGACTGGCTGCCACGAGCTGAAACGAATGCAGCCAAGAGCGAGCGTCTGTGACTTACGGTTCAAAAGTTATTCACAGAAACATGGTTCTGAACTTTGCTGCCAGCCGCGAAAGCGAAAATAACCAAGATCGAGCGTTTAGGATTTACTTGTCAATAGCTCGCCTGGGAAACATCCAGAGAAGTCAAAGACAGTGCTTCTATACTAATTGCCAGGCGCTGAGACGAATGCCGCCAAGATCTAGCGTCTATGACTTATGGTTCAAGAATTAGCCTCAGAAACAGTGGGAAACAGTGCTTCTATACTAATTGCCATGCGCTGAGACGAATGCCGCCAAGATCGAGCGTCTATGACACGGTTCAAGAATTAGCCTCAGAAACAGTGGTTCTGAACATGCTGCCAATAGCTCGCCTGGGAAACATCCAGAGAAGTCCAAGATAGTGTTTTTTAGACTGGCTGCCACGAGCTGAAACGAATGCAGCCAAGAGCGAGCGTCTGTGACTTACGGTTCAAAAGTTATTCACAGAAACATGGTTCTGAACTTTGCTGCCAGCCGCGAAAGCGAAAATAACCAAGATCGAGCGTCTAGGATTTACTTGTCAAAAGCTCGCCTGGGAAACATCCAGAGAAGTCAAAGACAGTGCTTCTATACTAATTGCCAGGCGCTGAGACGAATGCCGCCAAGATCTAGCGTCTATGACTTACGGTTCAAGAATTAGCCTCAGAAACAGTGGTTCTGAACATGCTGCCAATAGCTCGTCTGGGAAACATCCAGAGGAGTCCAAGATAGTGTTTTTTAGACGGGCTGCCACGAGCTGAAACGAATGCAGCCAAGAGCAAGCGTCTGTGACTTACGGTTCAAGAGTTATTCACAGAAACATGGTTCTGAACTTTGCTGCCAGCCGCGAAAGCGAAAATAACCAAGATCGAGCGTCTAGGATTTACTTGTCAATAGCTCGCCTGGGAAACATCCAGAGAAGTCAAAGACAGTGCTTCTATACTAATTGCCAGGCGCTGAGACGAATGCCGCCAAGATCTAGCGTCTATGACTTACGGTTCAAGAATTAGCCTCAGAAACAGTGGGAAACAGTGCTTCTATACTAATTGCCAGGCGCTGAGACGAATGCCGCCAAGATCGAGCGTCTATTACTTACGGTTCAAGAATTAGACTCAGAAACAGTGGTTCTGAACATGCTGCCAATAGCTCGCCTGGGAAACATCCAGAGAAGTCCAAGATTGTGTTTTTTAGACTGGCTGCCACGAGCTGAAACGAATGCAGCCAAGAGCGAGCGTCTGTGACTTACGGTTCAAGAGTTATTCACAGAAACATGGTTCTGAACTTTGCTGCCAGCCGCGAAAGCGAAAATAACCAAGATCGAGCGTCTAGGATTTACTTGTCAATAGCTCGCCTGGGAAACATCCAGAGAAATCAAAGACAGTGCTTCTATACTAATTGCCAGGCGCTGAGACGAATGCCGCCAAGATCTAGCGTCTATGACTTACGGTTCAAGAATTAGCCTCAGAAACAATGGGAAACAGTGCTTCTATACTAATTGCCAGGCGCTGAGACGAATGCCGCCAAGATCGAGCGTCTATGACTTACGGTTCAAGAATTAGCCTAAGAAACAGTGGTTCTGAACATGCTGCCAATAGCTCGCCTGGGAAACATCCAGAGAAGTCCAAGATTGTGTTTTTTAGACTGGCTGCCACGAGCTGAAACGAATGCAGCCAAGAGCGAGCGTCTGTGACTTACGGTTCAAAAGTTATTCACAGAAACATGGTTCTGAACTTTGCTGCCAGCCGCGAAAGCGAAAATAACCAAGATCGAGCGTTTAGGATTTACTTGTCAATAGCTCGCCTGGGAAACATCCAGAGAAGTCAAAGACAGTGCTTCTACACTAATTGCCAGGCGCTGAGACGAATGCCGCCAAGATCTAGCGTCTATGACTTACGGTTCAAGAATTAGCCTCAGAAACAGTGGTTCTGAACATGCTGCCAATAGCTCGTCTGGGAAACATCCAGAGAAGTCCAAGATAGTGTTTTTTAGACGGGCTGCCACGAGCTGAAACGAATGCAGCCAAGAGCAAGCGTCTGTGACTTACGGTTCAAGAGTTATTCACAGAAACATGGTTCTGAACTTTGCTGCCAGCCGCGAAAGCGAAAATAACCAAGATCGAGCGTCTAGGATTTACTTGTCAATAGCTCGCCTGGGAAACATCCAGAGAAGTCAAAGACAGTGCTTCAATACTAATTGCCAGGCGCTGAGACGAATGCCGCCAAGATCTAGCGTCTATGACTTACGGTTCAAGAATTAGCCTCAGAAACAGTGGGAAACAGTGCTTCTATACTAATTGCCAGGCGCTGAGACGAATGCCGCCAAGATCGAGCGTCTATTACTTACGGTTCAAGAATTAGCCTCAGAAACAGTGGTTCTGAACATGCTGCCAATAGCTCGCCTGGGAAACATCCAGAGAAGTCCAAGATTGTGTTTTTTAGACTGGCTGCCACGAGCTGAAACGAATGCAGCCAAGAGCGAGCGTCTGTGACTTACGGTTCAAGAGTTATTCACAGA
Organism: Rhinoderma darwinii; assembly: GCF_050947455.1. Taxonomy (NCBI): domain Eukaryota; kingdom Metazoa; phylum Chordata; class Amphibia; order Anura; family Rhinodermatidae; genus Rhinoderma; species Rhinoderma darwinii. The sequence continues at coordinate 19,852 of NW_027463733.1, read as the reverse complement.
AACATGGTTCTGAACTTTGCTGCCAGCCGCGAAAGCGAAAATAACCAAGATCGAGCGTCTAGGATTTACTTGTCAATAGCTCGCCTGGGAAAGATCCAGAGAAATCAAAGACAGTGCTTCTATACTAATTGGCAGGCGCTGAGACGAATGCCGCCAAGATCTAGCGTCTATGACTTACGGTTCAAGAATTAGCCTCAGAAACAGTGGGAAACAGTGCTTCTATACTAATTGCCAGGCGCTGAGACGAATGCCACCAAGATCTAGCGTCTATGACTTACGGTTCAAGAATTAGCCTCAGAAACAGTGGGAAACAGTGCTTCTATACTAATTGCCAGGCGCTGAGACGAATGCCGCCAAGATCGAGCGTCTATGACTTACGGTTCAAGAATTAGCCTCAGAAACAGTGGTTCTGAACATGCTGCCAATAGCTCGCCTGGGAAACATCCAGAGAAGTCCAAGATAGTGTTTTTTAGACTGGCTGCCACGAGCTGAAACGAATGCAGCCAAGAGCGAGCTTCTGTGACTTACGGTTCAAGAGTTATTCACAGAAACATGGTTCTGAACTTTGCTGCCAGCCGCGAAAGCGAAAATAACCAAGATCGAGCGTCTAGGATTTACTTGTCAAAAGCTCGCCTGGGAAACATCCAGAGAAGTCAAAGACAGTGCTTCTATACTAATTGCCAGGCGCTGAGACGAATGCCGCCAAGATCGAGCGTCTATGACTTACGGTTAAAGAATTAGCCTCAGAAACAGTGGTTCTGAACATGCTGCCAATAGCTCGCCTGGGAAACATCCAGAGAAGTCCAAGATAGTGTTTTTTAGACTGGCTGCCACGAGCTGAAACGAATGCAGCCAAGAGCGAGCGTCTGTGACTTACGGTTCAAAAGTTATTCACAGAAACATGGTTCTGAACTTTGCTGCCAGCCGCGAAAGCGAATATAACCAAGATCGAGCGTCTAGGATTTACTTGTCAATAGCTCGCCTGGGAAACATCCAGAGAAGTCAAAGACAGTGCTTCCATACTAATTGCCAGGCGCTGAGACGAATGCCGCCAAGATCTAGCGTCTATGACTTACGGTTCAAGAATTAGCCTCAGAAACAGTGGGAAACAGTGCTTCTATACTAATTGCCAGGCGCTGAGACGAATGCCGCCAAGATCGAGCGTCTATGACTTACGGTTCAAGAATTAGCCTCAGAAACAGTGGTTCTGAACATGCTGCCAATAGCTCGCCTGGGAAACATCCAGAGAAGTCCAAAATAGTGTTTTTCAGACTGGCTGCCACGAGCTGAAATGAATGCAGCCAAGAGCGAGCGTCTGTGACTTACGGTTCAAATGTTATTCACAGAAACATGGTTCTGAACTTTGCTGCCAGCCGCGAAAGCGAAAATAACCAAGATCGAGCGTCTAGGATTTACTTGTCAAAAGCTCGCCTGGGAAACATCCAGAGAAGTCAAAGACAGTGCTTCTATACTAATTGCCAGGCGCTGAGACGAATGCCGCCAAGATCTAGCGTCTATGACTTACGGTTCAAGAATTAGCCTCAGAAACAGTGGGAAACAGTGCTTCTATACTAATTGCCAGGCGCTGAGACGAATGCCGCCAAGATCGAGCGTCTATGACTTACGGTTCAAGAATTAGCCTCAGAAACAGTGGGAAACAGTGCTTCTATACTAAATGCCAGGCGCTGAGACGAATGCCGCCAAGATCGAGCGTCTATGACTTACGGTTCAAGAATTAGCCTCAGAAACAGTGGTTCTGAACATGCTGCCAATAGCTCGCCTGGGAAACATCCAGAGAGGTCCAAGATAGTGTTTTTTAGACTGGCTGCCACGAGCTGAAACGAATGCAGCCAAGAGCGAGCGTCTGTGACTTACGGTTCAAGAGTTATTCACAGAAAAATGGTTCTGAACTTTGCTGCCAGCCGCGAAAGCGAAAATAACCAAGATCGAGCGTCTAGGATTTACTTGTCAATAGCTCGTCTGGGAAACATCCAGAGAAGTCAAAGACAGTGCTTCTATACTAATTGCCAGGCGCTGAGACGAATGCCGCCAAGATCTAGCGTCTATGACTTACGGTTCAAGAATTAGCCTCAGAAACAGTGGGAAACAGTGCTTCTATACTAATTGCCAGGCGCTGAGACGAATGCCGCCAAGATCGAGCGTCTATGACTTACGGTTCAAGAATTAGCCTCAGAAACAGTGGGAAACAGTGCTTCTATACTAATTGCCAGGCGCTGAGACGAATGCCGCCAAGATCGAGCGTCTATGACTTACGGTTAAAGAATTAGCCTCAGAAACAGTGGGAAACAGTGCTTCTATACTAATTGCCAGGCGCTGAGACGAATGCCGCCAAGATCGAGCGTCTATGACTTACGGTTCAAGAATTAGCCTCAGAAACAGTGGTTCTGAACATGCTGCCAATAGCTCGCCTGGGAAACATCCAGAGAAGTCCAAAATAGTGTTTTTCAGACTGGCTGCCCGAGCTGAAACGAATGCAGCCAAGAGCGAGCGTCTGTGACTTACGGTTCAAAAGTTATTCACAGAAACATGGTTCTGAACTTTGCTGCCAGCCGCGAAAGCGAAAATAACCAAGATCGAGCGTCTAGGATTTACTTGTCAAAAGCTCGCCTGGGAAACATCCAGAGAAGTCAAAGACAGTGCTTCTATACTAATTGCCAGGCGCTGAGACGAATGCCGCCAAGATCTAGCGTCTATGACTTACGGTTCAAGAATTAGCCTCAGAAACAGTGGGAAACAGTGCTTCTATACTAATTGCCAGGCGCTGAGACGAATGCCGCCAAGATCGAGCGTCTATGACTTACGGTTCAAGAATTAGCCTCAGAAACAGTGGTTCTGAACATGCTGCCAATAGCTCGCCTGGGAAACATCCAGAGAAGTCCAAGATAGTGTTTTTTAGACTGGCTGCCACGAGCTGAAACGAATGCAGCCAAGAGCGAGCGTCTGTGACTTACTGTTCTAGAGTTATTCACAGAAACATGGTTCTGAACTTTGCTGCCAGCCGCGAAAGCGAAAATAACCAAGATCGAGCGTCTAGGATTTACTTGTCAAAAGCTCGCCTGGGAAACATCCAGAGAAGTCAAAGACAGTGCTTCTATACTAATTGCCAGGCGCTGAGACGAATGCCGCCAAGATCTAGCGTCTATGACTTACGGTTCAAGAATTAGCCTCAGAAACAGTGGGAAACAGTGCTTCTATACTAATTGCCAGGCGCTGAGACGAATGCCGCCAAGATCGAGCGTCTATGACTTACGGTTCAAGAATTAGCCTCAGAAACAGTGGTTCTGAACATGCTGCCAATAGCTCGCCTGGGAAACATCCAGAGAAGTCCAAGATAGTGTTTTTTAGACTGGCTGCCACGAGCTGAAACGAATGCAGCCAAGAGCGAGCGTCTGTGACTTACGGTTCAAGAGTTATTCACAGAAACATGGTTCTGAACTTTGCTGCCAGCCGCGAAAGCGAAAATAACCAAGATCGAGCGTCTAGGATTTACTTGTCAATAGCTCGCCTGGGAAACATCCAGAGAAGTCAAAGACAGTGCTTCTATACTAATTGCCAGGCGCTGAGACGAATGCCGCCAAGATCTAGCGTCTATGACTTACGGTTCAAGAATTAGCCTCAGAAACAGTGGGAAACAGTGCTTCTATACTAATTGCCAGGCGCTGAGACGAATGCCGCCAAGATCGAGCGTCTATGACTTACGGTTCAAGAATTAGCCTCAGAAACAGTGGTTCTGAACATGCTGCCAATAGCTCGCCTGGGAAACATCCAGAGAAGTCCAAGATAGTGTTTTTTAGACTGGCTGCCACGAGCTGAAACGAATGCAGCCAAGAGCGAGCGTCTGTGACTTACGGTTCAAGAGTTATTCACAGAAACATGGTTCTGAACTTTGCTGCGAGCCCCGAAAGCGAAAATAACCAAGATCGAGCGTCTAGGATTTACTTGTCAATAGCTCGCCTGGGAAACATCCAGAGAAGTACAAGATAGTGTTTTTTAGACTGGCTGCCACGAGCTGAAACGAATGCAGCCAAGAGCGAGCGTCTGTGACTTACGGTTCAAGAGTTATTCACAGAAACATGGTTCTGAACTTTGCTGCTAGCCGCGAAAGCGAAAATAACCAAGATCGAGCGTCTAGGATTTACTTGTCAATAGCTCGCCTGGGAAACATCCAGAGAAGTCAAAGACAGTGCTTCTATACTAATTGCCAGGCGCTGAGACGAATGCCGCCAAGATCGAGCGTCTATGACTTACGGTTCAAGAATTAGCCTCAGAAACAGTGGTTCTGAACATGCTGCCAATAGCTCGCCTGGGAAACATCCAGAGAAGTCCAAAATAGTGTTTTTCAGACTGGCTGCCCGAGCTGAAACGAATGCAGCCAAGAGCGAGCGTCTGTGACTTACGGTTCAAAAGTTATTCACAGAAACATGGTTCTGAACTTTGCTGCCAGCCGCGAAAGCGAAAATAACCAAGATCGAGCGTCTAGGATTTACTTGTCAATAGCTCGCCTGGGAAACATCCAGAGAAGTCAAAGACAGTGCTTCTATACTAATTGCCAGGCGCTGAGACGAATGCCGCCAAGATCTAGCGTCTATGACTTACGGTTCAAGAATTAGCCTCAGAAACAGTGGGAAACAGTGCTTCTATACTAATTGCCAGGCGCTGAGACGAATGCCGCCAAGATCGAGCGTCTATGACTTACGGTTCAAGAATTAGCCTCAGAAACAGTGGTTCTGAACATGCTGCCAATAGCTCGCCTGGGAAACATCCAGAGAAGTCCAAGATAGTGTTTTTTAGGCTGGCTGCCACGAGCTGAAACGAATGCAGCCAAGAGCGAGCGTCTGTGACTTACGGTTCAAAAGTTATTCACAGAAACATGGTTCTGAACTTTGCTGCCAGCCGCGAAAGCGAAAATAACCAAGATCGAGCGTCTAGGATTTACTTGTCAATAGCTCGCCTGGGAAACATCCAGAGAAGTCAAAGACAGTGCTTCTATACTAATTGCCAGGCGCTGAGACGAATGCCGCCAAGATCTAGCGTCTATGACTTACGGTTCAAGAATTAGCCTCAGAAACAGTGGGAAACAGTGCTTCTATACTAATTGCCAGGCGCTGAGACGAATGCCGCCAAGATCGAGCGTCTATGACTTACGGTTCAAGAATTAGCCTCAGAAACAGTGGTTCTGAACATGCTGCCAATAGCTCGCCTGGGAAACATCCAGAGAAGTCCAAGATAGTGTTTTTTAGGCTGGCTGCCACGAGCTGAAACGAATGCAGCCAAGAGCGAGCGTCTGTGACTTACGGTTCAAAAGTTATTCACAGAAACATGGTTCTGAACTTTGCTGCCAGCCGCGAAAGCGAAAATAACCAAGATCGAGCGTCTAGGATTTACTTGTCAATAGCTCGCCTGGGAAACATCCAGAGAAGTCAAAGACAGTGCTTCTATACTAATTGCCAGGCGCTGAGACGAATGCCGCCAAGATCTAGCGTCTATGACTTACGGTTCAAGAATTAGCCTCAGAAACAGTGGGAAACAGTGCTTCTATACTAATTGCCAGGCGCTGAGACGAATGCCGCCAAGATCGAGCGTCTATGACTTACGGTTCAAGAATTAGCCTCAGAAACAGTGGTTCTGAACATGCTGCCAATAGCTCGCCTGGGAAATGTCCAGAGAAATCCAAGATAGTGTTTTTTTAGACTGGCTGCCACGAGCTGAAACGAATGCAGCCAAGAGCGAGCGTCTGTGACTTACGGTTCAAGAGTTATTCACAGAAACATGGTTCTGAACTTTGCTGCCAGCCGCGAAAGCGAAAATAACCAAGATCGAGCGTCTAGGATTTACTTGTCAATAGCTCGCCTGGGAAACATCCAGAGAAGTCAAAGACAGTGCTTCTATACTAATTGCCAGGCGCTGAGACGAATGCCGCCAAGAGCGAGCGTCTGTGACTTACGGTTCAAGAGTCATTCACAGAAACATGGTTCTGAACTTTGCTGCCAGCCGCGAAAGCGAAAATAACCAAGATCGAGCGTCTAGGATTTACTTGTCAATAGCTCGCCTGGGAAACATCCAGAGAAGTCAAAGACAGTGCTTCTATACTAATTGCCAGGCGCTGAGACGAATGCCGCCAAGATCGAGCGTCTATGACTTACGGTTCAAGAATTAGCCTCAGAAACAGTGGTTCTGAACATGCTGCCAATAGCTCGCCTGGGAAACATCCAGAGAAGTCAAAGACAGTGCTTCTATACTAATTGCCAGGCGCTGAGACGAATGCCGCCAAGATCGAGCGTCTATGACTTACGGTTCAAGAATTAGCCTCAGAAACAGTGGTTCTGAACATGCTGCCAATAGCTCGCCTGGGAAACATCCAGAGAAGTCCAAGATAGTGTTTTTTAGACTGGCTGCCACGAGCTGAAACGAATGCAGCCAAGAGCGAGCGTCTGTGACTTACGGTTCAAGAGTTATTCACAGAAACATGGTTCTGAACTTTGCTGCGAGCCCCGAAAGCGAAAATAACCAAGATCGAGCGTCTAGGATTTACTTGTCAATAGCTCGCCTGGGAAACATCCAGAGAAGTCAAAGACAGTGCTTCTATACTAATTGCCAGGCGCTGAAACGAATGCCGCCAAGATCTAGCGTCTATGACTTACGGTTCAAGAATTAGCCTCAGAAACAGTGGGAAACAGTGCTTCTATACTAATTGCCAGGCGCTGAGACGAATGCCGCCAAGATCGAGCGTCTATGACTTACGGTTCAAGAATTAGCCTCAGAAACAGTGGTTCTGAACATGCTGCCAATAGCTCGCCTGGGAAACATCCAGAGAAGTACAAGATAGTGTTTTTTAGACTGGCTGCCACGAGCTGAAACGAATGCAGCCAAGAGCGAGCGTCTGTGACTTACGGTTCAAGAGTTATTCACAGAAACATGGTTCTGAACTTTGCTGCTAGCCGCGAAAGCGAAAATAACCAAGATCGAGCGTCTAGGATTTACTTGTCAATAGCTCGCCTGGGAAACATCCAAAGAAGTCAAAGACAGTGCTTCTATACTAATTGCCAGGCGCTGAGACGAATGCCGCCAAGATCGAGCGTCTATGACTTACGGTTCAAGAATTAGCCTCAGAAACAGTGGTTCTGAACATGCTGCCAATAGCTCGCCTGGGAAACATCCAGAGAAGTCCAAAATAGTGTTTTTCAGACTGGCTGCCCGAGCTGAAACGAATGCAGCCAAGAGCGAGCGTCTGTGACTTACGGTTCAAAAGTTATTCACAGAAACATGGTTCTGAACTTTGCTGCCAGCCGCGAAAGCGAAAATAACCAAGATCGAGCGTCTAGGATTTACTTGTCAATAGCTCGCCTGGGAAACATCCAGAGAAGTCAAAGACAGTGCTTCTATACTAATTGCCAGGCGCTGAGACGAATGCCGCCAAGATCTAGCGTCTATGACTTACGATTCAAGAATTAGCCTCAGAAACAGTGGGAAACAGTGCTTCTATACTAATTGCCAGGCGCTGAGACGAATGCCGCCAAGATCGAGCGTCTATGACTTACGGTTCAAGAATTAGCCTCAGAAACAGTGGTTCTGAACATGCTGCCAATAGCTCGCCTGGGAAACATCCAGAGAAGTCCAAGATAGTGTTTTTTAGGCTGGCTGCCACGAGCTGAAACGAATGCAGCCAAGAGCGAGCGTCTGTGACTTACGGTTCAAAAGTTATTCACAGAAACATGGTTCTGAACTTTGCTGCCAGCCGCGAAAGCGAAAATAACCAAGATCGAGCGTCTAGGATTTACTTGTCAATAGCTCGCCTGGGAAACATCCAGAGAAGTCAAAGACAGTGCTTCTATACTAATTGCCAGGCGCTGAGACGAATGCCGCCAAGATCTAGCGTCTATGACTTACGGTTCAAGAATTAGCCTCAGAAACAGTGGGAAACAGTGCTTCTATACTAATTGCCAGGCGCTGAGACGAATGCCGCCAAGATCGAGCGTCTATGACTTACGGTTCAAGAATTAGCCTCAGAAACAGTGGTTCTGAACATGCTGCCAATAGCTCGCCTGGGAAACATCCAGAGAAGTCCAAGATAGTGTTTTTTAGGCTGGCTGCCACGAGCTGAAACGAATGCAGCCAAGAGCGAGCGTCTGTGACTTACGGTTCAAAAGTTATTCACAGAAACATGGTTCTGAACTTTGCTGCCAGCCGCGAAAGCGAAAATAACCAAGATCGAGCGTCTAGGATTTACTTGTCAATAGCTCGCCTGGGAAACATCCAGAGAAGTCAAAGACAGTGCTTCTATACTAATTGCCAGGCGCTGAGACGAATGCCGCCAAGATCTAGCGTCTATGACTTACGGTTCAAGAATTAGCCTCAGAAACAGTGGGAAACAGTGCTTCTATACTAATTGCCAGGCGCTGAGACGAATGCCGCCAAGATCGAGCGTCTATGACTTACGGTTCAAGAATTAGCCTCAGAAACAGTGGTTCTGAACATGCTGCCAATAGCTCGCCTGGGAAATGTCCAGAGAAGTCCAAGATAGTGTTTTTTAGACTGGCTGCCACGAGCTGAAACGAATGCAGCCAAGAGCGAGCGTCTGTGACTTACGGTTCAAGAGTTATTCACAGAAACATGGTTCTGAACTTTGCTGCCAGCCGCGAAAGCGAAAATAACCAAGATCGAGCGTCTAGGATTTACTTGTCAATAGCTCGCCTGGGAAACATCCAGAGAAGTCAAAGACAGTGCTTCTATACTAATTGCCAGGCGCTGAGACGAATGCCGCCAAGAGCGAGCGTCTGTGACTTACGGTTCAAGAGTTATTCACAGAAACATGGTTCTGAACTTTGCTGCCAGCCGCGAAAGCGAAAATAACCAAGATCGAGCGTCTAGGATTTACTTGTCAATAGCTCGCCTGGGAAACATCCAGAGAAGTCAAAGACAGTGCTTCTATACTAATTGCCAGGCGCTGAGACGAATGCCGCCAAGATCGAGCGTCTATGACTTACGGTTCAAGAATTAGCCTCAGAAACAGTGGTTCTGAACATGCTGCCAATAGCTCGCCTGGGAAACATCCAGAGAAGTCAAAGACAGTGCTTCTATACTAATTGCCAGGCGCTGAGACGAATGCCGCCAAGATCGAGCGTCTATGACTTACGGTTCAAGAATTAGCCTCAGAAACAGTGGTTCTGAACATGCTGCCAATAGCTCGCCTGGGAAATGTCCAGAGAAGTCCAAGATAGTGTTTTTTAGACTGGCTGCCACGAGCTGAAACGAATGCAGCCAAGAGCGAGCGTCTGTGACTTACGGTTCAAGAGTTATTCACAGAAACATGGTTCTGAACTTTGCTGCCAGCCGCGAAAGCGAAAATAACCAAGATCGAGCGTCTAGGATTTACTTGTCAATAGCTCGCCTGGGAAACATCCAGAGAAGTCAAAGACAGTGCTTCTATACTAATTGCCAGGCGCTGAGACGAATGCCGCCAAGAGCGAGCGTCTGTGACTTACGGTTCAAGAGTTATTCACAGAAACATGGTTCTGAACTTTGCTGCCAGCCGCGAAAGCGAAAATAACCAAGATCGAGCGTCTAGGATTTACTTGTCAATAGCTCGCCTGGGAAACATCCAGAGAAGTCAAAGACAGTGCTTCTATACTAATTGCCAGGCGCTGAGACGAATGCCGCCAAGATCGAGCGTCTATGACTTACGGTTCAAGAATTAGCCTCAGAAACAGTGGTTCTGAACATGCTGCCAATAGCTCGCCTGGGAAACATCCAGAGAAGTCAAAGACAGTGCTTCTATACTAATTGCCAGGCGCTGAGACGAATGCCGCCAAGATCGAGCGTCTATGACTTACGGTTCAAGAATTAGCCTCAGAAACAGTGGTTCTGAACATGCTGCCAATAGCTCGCCTGGGAAACATCCAGAGAAGTCCAAGATAGTGTTTTTTAGACTGGCTGCCACGAGCTGAAACGAATGCAGCCAAGAGCGAGCGTCTGTGACTTACGGTTCAAGAGTTATTCACAGAAACATGGTTCTGAACTTTGCTGCTAGCCGCGAAAGCGAAAATAACCAAGATCGAGCGCCTAGGATTTACTTGTCAATAGCTCGCCTGGGAAACATCCAGAGAAGTCAAAGACAGTGCTTCTATACTAATTGCCAGGCGCTGAGACGAATGCCGTCAAGATCTAGCGTCTATGACTTACGGTTCAAGAATTAGCCTCAGAAACAGTGGTTCTGAACATGCTGCCAATAGCTCGCCTGGGAAACATCCAGAGAAGTCCAAGATTGTGTTTTTTAGACTGGCTGCCACGAGCTGAAACGAATGCAGCCAAGAGCGAGCGACAGTGACTTACGGTTCAAGAGTTATTCACAGAAACATGGTTCTGAACTTTGCTGCTAGCCGCGAAAGCGAAAATAACCAAGATCGAGCGTCTAGGATTTACTTGTCAATAGCTCGCCTGGGAAACATCCAGAGAAGTCAAAGACAGTGCTTCTATACTAATTGCCAGGCGCTGAGACGAATGCCGCCAAGATCGAGCGTCTATGACTTACGGTTCAAGAATTAGCCTCAGAAACAGTGGTTCTGAACATGCTGCCAATAGCTCGCCTGGGAAACATCCAGAGAAGTCAAAGACAGTGCTTCTATACTAATTGCCAGGCGCTGAGACGAATGCCGCCAAGATCGAGCGTCTATGACTTACGGTTCAAGAATTAGCCTCAGAAACAGTGGTTCTGAACATGCTGCCAATAGCTCGCCTGGGAAACATCCAGAGAAGTCCAAGATAGTGTTTTTTAGACTGGCTGCCACGAGCTGAAACGAATGCAGCCAAGAGCGAGCGTCTGTGACTTACGGTTCAAGAGTTATTCACAGAAACATGGTTCTGAACTTTGCTGCGAGCCCCGAAAGCGAAAATAACCAAGATCGAGCGTCTAGGATTTACTTGTCAATAGCTCGCCTGGGAAACATCCAGAGAAGTCAAAGACAGTGCTTCTATACTAATTGCCAGGCGCTGAAACGAATGCCGCCAAGATCTAGCGTCTATGACTTACGGTTCAAGAATTAGCCTCAGAAACAGTGGGAAACAGTGCTTCTATACTAATTGCCAGGCGCTGAGACGAATGCCGCCAAGATCGAGCGTCTATGACTTACGGTTCAAGAATTAGCCTCAGAAACAGTGGTTCTGAACATGCTGCCAATAGCTCGCCTGGGAAACATCCAGAGAAGTACAAGATAGTGTTTTTTAGACTGGCTGCCACGAGCTGAAACGAATGCAGCCAAGAGCGAGCGTCTGTGACTTACGGTTCAAGAGTTATTCACAGAAACATGGTTCTGAACTTTGCTGCTAGCCGCGAAAGCGAAAATAACCAAGATCGAGCGTCTAGGATTTACTTGTCAATAGCTCGCCTGGGAAACATCCAAAGAAGTCAAAGACAGTGCTTCTATACTAATTGCCAGGCGCTGAGACGAATGCCGCCAAGATCGAGCGTCTATGACTTACGGTTCAAGAATTAGCCTCAGAAACAGTGGTTCTGAACATGCTGCCAATAGCTCGCCTGGGAAACATCCAGAGAAGTCCAAAATAGTGTTTTTCAGACTGGCTGCCCGAGCTGAAACGAATGCAGCCAAGAGCGAGCGTCTGTGACTTACGGTTCAAAAGTTATTCACAGAAACATGGTTCTGAACTTTGCTGCCAGCCGCGAAAGCGAAAATAACCAAGATCGAGCGTCTAGGATTTACTTGTCAATAGCTCGCCTGGGAAACATCCAGAGAAGTCAAAGACAGTGCTTCTATACTAATTGCCAGGCGCTGAGACGAATGCCGCCAAGATCTAGCGTCTATGACTTACGATTCAAGAATTAGCCTCAGAAACAGTGGGAAACAGTGCTTCTATACTAATTGCCAGGCGCTGAGACGAATGCCGCCAAGATCGAGCGTCTATGACTTACGGTTCAAGAATTAGCCTCAGAAACAGTGGTTCTGAACATGCTGCCAATAGCTCGCCTGGGAAACATCCAGAGAAGTCCAAGATAGTGTTTTTTAGGCTGGCTGCCACGAGCTGAAACGAATGCAGCCAAGAGCGAGCGTCTGTGACTTACGGTTCAAAAGTTATTCACAGAAACATGGTTCTGAACTTTGCTGCCAGCCGCGAAAGCGAAAATAACCAAGATCGAGCGTCTAGGATTTACTTGTCAATAGCTCGCCTGGGAAACATCCAGAGAAGTCAAAGACAGTGCTTCTATACTAATTGCCAGGCGCTGAGACGAATGCCGCCAAGATCTAGCGTCTATGACTTACGGTTCAAGAATTAGCCTCAGAAACAGTGGGAAACAGTGCTTCTATACTAATTGCCAGGCGCTGAGACGAATGCCGCCAAGATCGAGCGTCTATGACTTACGGTTCAAGAATTAGCCTCAGAAACAGTGGTTCTGAACATGCTGCCAATAGCTCGCCTGGGAAACATCCAGAGAAGTCCAAGATAGTGTTTTTTAGGCTGGCTGCCACGAGCTGAAACGAATGCAGCCAAGAGCGAGCGTCTGTGACTTACGGTTCAAAAGTTATTCACAGAAACATGGTTCTGAACTTTGCTGCCAGCCGCGAAAGCGAAAATAACCAAGATCGAGCGTCTAGGATTTACTTGTCAATAGCTCGCCTGGGAAACATCCAGAGAAGTCAAAGACAGTGCTTCTATACTAATTGCCAGGCGCTGAGACGAATGCCGCCAAGATCTAGCGTCTATGACTTACGGTTCAAGAATTAGCCTCAGAAACAGTGGGAAACAGTGCTTCTATACTAATTGCCAGGCGCTGAGACGAATGCCGCCAAGATCGAGCGTCTATGACTTACGGTTCAAGAATTAGCCTCAGAAACAGTGGTTCTGAACATGCTGCCAATAGCTCGCCTGGGAAATGTCCAGAGAAGTCCAAGATAGTGTTTTTTAGACTGGCTGCCACGAGCTGAAACGAATGCAGCCAAGAGCGAGCGTCTGTGACTTACGGTTCAAGAGTTATTCACAGAAACATGGTTCTGAACTTTGCTGCCAGCCGCGAAAGCGAAAATAACCAAGATCGAGCGTCTAGGATTTACTTGTCAATAGCTCGCCTGGGAAACATCCAGAGAAGTCAAAGACAGTGCTTCTATACTAATTGCCAGGCGCTGAGACGAATGCCGCCAAGAGCGAGCGTCTGTGACTTACGGTTCAAGAGTTATTCACAGAAACATGGTTCTGAACTTTGCTGCCAGCCGCGAAAGCGAAAATAACCAAGATCGAGCGTCTAGGATTTACTTGTCAATAGCTCGCCTGGGAAACATCCAGAGAAGTCAAAGACAGTGCTTCTATACTAATTGCCAGGCGCTGAGACGAATGCCGCCAAGATCGAGCGTCTATGACTTACGGTTCAAGAATTAGCCTCAGAAACAGTGGTTCTGAACATGCTGCCAATAGCTCGCCTGGGAAACATCCAGAGAAGTCAAAGACAGTGCTTCTATACTAATTGCCAGGCGCTGAGACGAATGCCGCCAAGATCGAGCGTCTATGACTTACGGTTCAAGAATTAGCCTCAGAAACAGTGGTTCTGAACATGCTGCCAATAGCTCGCCTGGGAAATGTCCAGAGAAGTCCAAGATAGTGTTTTTTAGACTGGCTGCCACGAGCTGAAACGAATGCAGCCAAGAGCGAGCGTCTGTGACTTACGGTTCAAGAGTTATTCACAGAAACATGGTTCTGAACTTTGCTGCCAGCCGCGAAAGCGAAAATAACCAAGATCGAGCGTCTAGGATTTACTTGTCAATAGCTCGCCTGGGAAACATCCAGAGAAGTCAAAGACAGTGCTTCTATACTAATTGCCAGGCGCTGAGACGAATGCCGCCAAGAGCGAGCGTCTGTGACTTACGGTTCAAGAGTTATTCACAGAAACATGGTTCTGAACTTTGCTGCCAGCCGCGAAAGCGAAAATAACCAAGATCGAGCGTCTAGGATTTACTTGTCAATAGCTCGCCTGGGAAACATCCAGAGAAGTCAAAGACAGTGCTTCTATACTAATTGCCAGGCGCTGAGACGAATGCCGCCAAGATCGAGCGTCTATGACTTACGGTTCAAGAATTAGCCTCAGAAACAGTGGTTCTGAACATGCTGCCAATAGCTCGCCTGGGAAACATCCAGAGAAGTCAAAGACAGTGCTTCTATACTAATTGCCAGGCGCTGAGACGAATGCCGCCAAGATCGAGCGTCTATGACTTACGGTTCAAGAATTAGCCTCAGAAACAGTGGTTCTGAACATGCTGCCAATAGCTCGCCTGGGAAACATCCAGAGAAGTCCAAGATAGTGTTTTTTAGACTGGCTGCCACGAGCTGAAACGAATGCAGCCAAGAGCGAGCGTCTGTGACTTACGGTTCAAGAGTTATTCACAGAAACATGGTTCTGAACTTTGCTGCTAGCCGCGAAAGCGAAAATAACCAAGATCGAGCGCCTAGGATTTACTTGTCAATAGCTCGCCTGGGAAACATCCAGAGAAGTCAAAGACAGTGCTTCTATACTAATTGCCAGGCGCTGAGACGAATGCCGTCAAGATCTAGCGTCTATGACTTACGGTTCAAGAATTAGCCTCAGAAACAGTGGTTCTGAACATGCTGCCAATAGCTCGCCTGGGAAACATCCAGAGAAGTCCAAGATTGTGTTTTTTAGACTGGCTGCCACGAGCTGAAACGAATGCAGCCAAGAGCGAGCGACAGTGACTTACGGTTCAAGAGTTATTCACAGAAACATGGTTCTGAACTTTGCTGCTAGCCGCGAAAGCGAAAATAACCAAGATCGAGCGTCTAGGATTTACTTGTCAATAGCTCGCCTGGGAAACATCCAGAGAAGTCAAAGACAGTGCTTCTATACTAATTGCCAGGCGCTGAGACGAATGCCGCCAAGATCTAGCGTCTATGACTTACGGTTCAAGAATTAGCCTCAGAAACAGTGGGAAACAGTGCTTCTATACTAATTGCCAGGCGCTGAGACGAATGCCGCCAAGATCGAGCGTCTATGACTTACAGTTCAAGAATTAGCCTCAGAAACAGTGGTTCTGAACATGCTGCCAATAGCTCGCCTGGGAAACATCCAGAGAAGTCCAAAATAGTGTTTTTCAGACTGGCTGCCCGAGCTGAAACGAATGCAGCCAAGAGCGAGCGTCTGTGACTTACGGTTCAAAAGTTATTCACAGAAACATGGTTCTGAACTTTGCTGCCAGCCGCGAAAGCGAAAATAACCAAGATCGAGCGTCTAGGATTTACTTGTCAAAAGCTCGCCTGGGAAACATCCAGAGAAGTCAAAGACAGTGCTTCTATACTAATTGCCAGGCGCTGAGACGAATGCCGCCAAGATCTAGCGTCTATGACTTACGGTTCAAGAATTAGCCTCAGAAACAGTGGGAAACAGTGCTTCTATACTAATTGCCAGGCGCTGAGACGAATGCCGCCAAGATCGAGCGTCTATGACTTACGGTTCAAGAATTAGCCTCAGAAACAGTGGTTCTGAACATGCTGCCAATAGCTCGCCTGGGAAACATCCAGAGAAGTCCAAGATAGTGTTTTTTAGACTGGCTGCCACGAGCTGAAACGAATGCAGCCAAGAGCGAGCGTCTGTGACTTACTGTTCTAGAGTTATTCACAGAAACATGGTTCTGAACTTTGCTGCCAGCCGCGAAAGCGAAAATAACCAAGATCGAGCGTCTAGGATTTACTTGTCAAAAGCTCGCCTGGGAAACATCCAGAGAAGTCAAAGACAGTGCTTCTATACTAATTGCCAGGCGCTGAGACGAATGCCGCCAAGATCTAGCGTCTATGACTTACGGTTCAAGAATTAGCCTCAGAAACAGTGGGAAACAGTGCTTCTATACTAATTGCCAGGCGCTGAGACGAATGCCGCCAAGATCGAGCGTCTATGACTTACGGTTCAAGAATTAGCCTCAGAAACAGTGGTTCTGAACATGCTGCCAATAGCTCGCCTGGGAAACATCCAGAGAAGTCCAAGATAGTGTTTTTTAGACTGGCTGCCACGAGCTGAAACGAATGCAGCCAAGAGCGAGCGTCTGTGACTTACTGTTCTAGAGTTATTCACAGAAACATGGTTCTGAACTTTGCTGCCAGCCGCGAAAGCGAAAATAACCAAGATCGAGCGTCTAGGATTTACTTGTCAAAAGCTCGCCTGGGAAACATCCAGAGAAGTCAAAGACAGTGCTTCTATACTAATTGCCAGGCGCTGAGACGAATGCCGCCAAGATCTAGCGTCTATGACTTACGGTTCAAGAATTAGCCTCAGAAACAGTGGGAAACAGTGCTTCTATACTAATTGCCAGGCGCTGAGACGAATGCCGCCAAGATCGAGCGTCTATGACTTACGGTTCAAGAATTAGCCTCAGAAACAGTGGTTCTGAACATGCTGCCAATAGCTCGCCTGGGAAACATCCAGAGAAGTCCAAGATAGTGTTTTTTAGACTGGCTGCCACGAGCTGAAACGAATGCAGCCAAGAGCGAGCGTCTGTGACTTACGGTTCAAGAGTTATTCACAGAAACATGGTTCTGAACTTTGCTGCCAGCCGCGAAAGCGAAAATAACCAAGATCGAGCGTCTAGGATTTACTTGTCAATAGCTCGCCTGGGAAACATCCAGAGAAGTCAAAGACAGTGCTTCTATACTAATTGCCAGGCGCTGAGACGAATGCCGCCAAGATCTAGCGTCTATGACTTACGGTTCAAGAATTAGCCTCAGAAACAGTGGGAAACAGTGCTTCTATACTAATTGCCAGGCGCTGAGACGAATGCCGCCAAGATTGAGCGTCTATGACTTACGGTTCAAGAATTAGCCTCAGAAACAGTGGTTCTGAACATGCTGCCAATAGCTCGCCTGGGAAACATCCAGAGAAGTACAAGATAGTGTTTTTTAGACTGGCTGCCACGAGCTGAAACGAATGCAGCCAAGAGCGAGCGTCTGTGACTTACGGTTCAAAAGTTATTCACAGAAACATGGTTCTGAACTTTGCTGCCAGCCGCGAAAGCGAAAATAACCAAGATCGAGCGTCTAGGATTTACTTGTCAATAGCTCGCCTGGGAAACATCCAGAGAAGTCAAAGACAGTGCTTCCATACTAATTGCCAGGCGCTGAGACGAATGCCGCCAAGATCTAGCGTCTATGACTTACGGTTCAAGAATTAGCCTCAGAAACAGTGGGAAACAGTGCTTCTATACTAATTGCCAGGCGCTGAGACGAATGCCGCCAAGATCGAGCGTCTATGACTTACGGTTCAAGAATTAGCCTCAGAAACAGTGGTTCTGAACATGCTGCCAATAGCTCGCCTGGGAAACATCCAGAGAAGTCCAAGATAGTGTTTTTTAGACTGGCTGCCACGAGCTGAAACGAATGCAGCCAAGAGCGAGCGTCTGTGACTTACGGTTCAAAAGTTATTCACAGAAACATGGTTCTGAACTTTGCTGCCATCCGCGAAAGCGAAAATAACCAAGATCGAGCGTTTAGGATTTACTTGTCAATAGCTCGCCTGGGAAACATCCAGAGAAGTCAAAGACAGTGCTTCTATACTAATTGCCAGGCGCTGAGACGAATGCCGCCAAGATCTAGCGTCTATGACTTACGGTTCAAGAATTAGCCTCAGAAACAGTGGGAAACAGTGCTTCTATACTAATTGCCAGGCGCTGAGACGAATGCCGCCAAGATCGAGCGTCTATGACACGGTTCAAGAATTAGCCTCAGAAACAGTGGTTCTGAACATGCTGCCCATAGCTCGCCTGGGAAACATCCAGAGAAGTCCAAGATAGTGTTTTTTAGACTGGCTGCCACGAGCTGAAACGAATGCAGCCAAGAGCGAGCGTCTGTGACTTACGGTTCAAAAGTTATTCACAGAAACATGGTTCTGAACTTTGCTGCCAGCCGCGAAAGCGAAAATAACCAAGATCGAGCGTCTAGGATTTACTTGTCAAAAGCTCGCCTGGGAAACATCCAGAGAAGTCAAAGACAGTGCTTCTATACTAATTGCCAGGCGCTGAGACGAATGCCGCCAAGATCTAGCGTCTATGACTTACGGTTCAAGAATTAGCCTCAGAAACAGTGGGAAACAGTGCTTCTATACTAATTGCCAGGCGCTGAGACGAATGCCGCCAAGATCGAGCGTCTATTACTTACGGTTCAAGAATTAGCCTCAGAAACAGTGGTTCTGAACATGCTGCCAATAGCTCGCCTGGGAAACATCCAGAGAAGTCCAAGATTGTGTTTTTTAGACTGGCTGCCACGAGCTGAAACGAATGCAGCCAAGAGCGAGCGTCTGTGACTTACGGTTCAAGAGTTATTCACAGAAACATGGTTCTGAACTTTGCTGCCAGCCGCGAAAGCGAAAATAACCAAGATCGAGCGTCTAGGATTTACTTGTCAATAGCTCGCCTGGGAAACATCCAGAGAAATCAAAGACAGTGCTTCTATACTAATTGCCAGGCGCTGAGACGAATGCCGCCAAGATCTAGCGTCTATGACTTACGGTTCAAAAATTAGCCTCAGAAACAGTGGGAAACAGTGCTTCTATACTAATTGCCAGGCGCTGAGACGAATGCCGCCAAGATCTAGCGTCTATGACTTACGGTTCAAGAATTAGCCTCAGAAACAGTGGGAAACAGTGCTTCTATACTAATTGCCAGGCGCTGAGACGAATGCCGCCAAGATCGAGCGTCTATGACTTACGGTTCAAGAATTAGCCTCAGAAACAGTGGTTCTGAACATGCTGCCAATAGCTCGCCTGGGAAACATCCAGAGAAGTCCAAGATAGTGTTTTTTAGACTGGCTGCCACGAGCTGAAACGAATGCAGCCAAGAGCGAGCGTCTGTGACTTACGGTTCAAGAGTTATTCACAGAAACATGGTTCTGAACTTTGCTGCCAGCCGCGAAAGCGAAAATAACCAAGATCGAGCGTCTAGGATTTACTTGTCAATAGCCCGCCTGGGAAACATCCAGAGAAGTCAAAGACAGTGCTTCTATACTAATTGCCAGGCGCTGAGACGAATGCCGCCAAGATCTAGCGTCTATGACTTACGGTTCAAGAATTAGCCTCAGAAACAATGGGAAACAGTGCTTCTATACTAATTGCCAGGCGCTGAGACGAATGCCGCCAAGATCGAGCGTCTATGACTTACGGTTCAAGAATTAGCCTAAGAAACAGTGGTTCTGAACATGCTGCCAATAGCTCGCCTGGGAAACATCCAGAGAAGTCCAAGATAGTGTTTTTTAGACTGGCTGCCACGAGCTGAAACGAATGCAGCCAAGAGCGAGCGTCTGTGACTTACGGTTCAAAAGTTATTCACAGAAACATGGTTCTGAACTTTGCTGCCAGCCGCGAAAGCGAAAATAACCAAGATCGAGCGTTTAGGATTTACTTGTCAATAGCTCGCCTGGGAAACATCCAGAGAAGTCAAAGACAGTGCTTCTATACTAATTGCCAGGCGCTGAGACGAATGCCGCCAAGATCTAGCGTCTATGACTTACGGTTCAAGAATTAGCCTCAGAAACAGTGGGAAACAGTGCTTCTATACTAATTGCCAGGCGCTGAGACGAATGCCGCCAAGATCGAGCGTCTATGACACATTTCAAGAATTAGCCTCAGAAACAGTGGTTCTGAACATGCTGCCAATAGCTCGCCTGGGAAACATCCAGAGAAGTCCAAGATAGTGTTTTTTTAGACTGGCTGCCACGAGCTGAAACGAATGCAGCCAAGAGCGAGCGTCTGTGACTTACGGTTCAAAAGTTATTCACAGAAACATGGTTCTGAACTTTGCTGCCAGCCGCGAAAGCGAAAATAACCAAGATCGAGCGTCTA